>NW_026294402.1:74781023-74919905 GCF_007827085.1 Peromyscus californicus insignis | reverse complement strand
GGTCTGGCATGGGCTTTTGAAACCTCAAAGCACGCCCCCCCTCCAATGACACACATCAACAAGGCCACACCTCCTAATCCTTCTAATCCTATCAAAAAGTTCCACTCTCTGGTGACTAAGCATTCAAATATAAAAGCCTATGGGGGTGAGCAGCATTCTTACCAAACCATCACTGCCATGTAGTGGCATGTCTTAGTCACTGTTCTATTGATGTGAAGAGACATCATGACCAAAGCAGCTTATAAAAGAGTTCTAAAGGGTGAGTCCATGATCACCATGGTTGGGAGCATGGTAGCATGCAGGCAAGCATGGTGCTGGAGCTTACATCCTGATCTAAAAGTAGGAGACAGAAAGATAAAGCTAACTGTGAATATGGTGAGCTTTTGAATCCTCAAAGCCCACCCCCTAGTGACATAGCTCCTCCAATAACGCCACACCTCCTAATCCTTCCCAAATAGTTCCACCAACTGGGAACCAAACATTCAAATATATGGGCTTATGAGGGCCCTTGTCATTCAAACCACCACATTGGGGATGAAACCCAGGACACTGTGCATACTAGGAAAACAGTCTACCCACTGTTACATACCTAGCTAATTGTCATTATTTCTTTAGTAATTTTTCTCTCACTGACTTCTGACTCTTCCTTTATCTTACATTTAATCCTACTACAAGATTTTTATGCTCCACATTTTATTCTATTGATGGCCTAGGTCCTCCTCCCACAGAAGCCAGTGCTCTTAACTGCTGAACCATCCTCCAGTCCCAGATTATAGCTTTTTAATAATCCAGTTGACTGTGGCTATTTCTTCCCCCATTACCATTGGTTTGTACTACAGAATTTCAGCATTTTACTTTTTGAAGTTTAAAGTAAAAGTCCCCTTAGAAAATTGAAATTATTCAACCTATGGGGGAAAGCTTCAAGTTAACAAAAAATATTTTAAAGAATTTTTAAAGCCTTCTAAAAATATCACTAGGCTTTAAAAATATTTTCCCTTTTTATTCCCCAAATGGTGCCAGCTGTGCGATTTTGCTTCCAGCCAGAATATTGCTTTCAGCTTCCACTGAGTGTTTTTTTCCCCACATTAATCAGGCTATTTCAGATGACATTTGCCATAGCCTGAGAGGAATACTGAGACATGATTGCATATTGCATAGACACAAAATTACTACATGTGATTATATATGCACTGAAGAAGTTGTAATCATTTTGGACTTTTTTTTTTCTTTTTAAGGTTTTTTTACTTAAAGTCCCTTTCTTTAAATTTTGGATTATGTTCCGTGGTCTTTAAGAGAAGGGGGGGCTGTTGTACTATAAGATATTTGTAGACATTACCCTAAATACCAAATGGCTCCCTGAGTACATCATGAGGACATCCCTTTAGAAGGAAATCATAACACAGTGCCTCTGTACTGACCATCAGCACATCAAGGCTTTCCCCGTTCCGTACATGGGAATGTCTTCTCCAACATCTGCTTCTCACTAGTTCCCACTGAACTATTCATTCTTTCAGCCGATTGGCTTATTTTCTTACCTCAACAACCCCAATCTCATCACCTCATATCTCAGTTCTGCTCCCATTCAAGGACAGCTAGCCTCACAGATCAACTTTTGCTGACCCTCCCTTCCCAGATCCCTGAGCTGGCCCACTCAGGTACCCTGGCCAACATTCCTTCCACATCCTCAGCATCCTGAGAGCAAGGAAGGACAGGAAAGGAGGAGGAGGCAGAAGCACTCAAGGTCTTCATTCGAATTTTTAGAAAACAACAGGCAGAACGATTTGATTATTAACCAGGGCCCCAAGGACTCCTAACTCTAGCCACAGCAGTTTAGCCTCAAATGTGGTGGCTTCCATGACTGTGCTCTGTTGTTCCAGGGAAGCATTTGGGTAATACACATCCATCTTATTCCTGGTTAGTGGTTTCTGCTTGAATTATGATTTGATGGGGATTGATTAAAGCAGGTTGTCAGAGAGGCCTGGTCAGCTATGTCTGGGAATGAACTGACCTACGCTCTCAATGTGTAGTCTCTGAAATTTACTCCCTCCTGCTCTCCTCCCACTCTCCCTCTCTTTCCTGTCTCTTTCTCTCTCTTCCCCCACACCAGGTGCGCTCTCTCTCTCTCTCTCTCTCTCTCTCTCTCTCTCTCTCTCTCTCTCTCTCCAGAGACTTTTATTTGAAAAAAAAATCTGTATGTCTGTAGTGGTTTGAATGAGAATGGCCCCCATTGGTTCATATGTTTGAATGCTTGGAGCCCAGTTAGTGGAACTGTTTGGGAAGGATTAGGTGGTGTGGTCTTCTTGGGATAGGTATGACCTTGTTGGAGGTGTGTCACTGAGAGTGGGCCTTGAAGTTTCAAAAGCCCAAGCCCAGTCTGTCTGTCTGTCTGTCTGGGCCCCCCTTCTCCCTCCCCCCTTCCCTCACTCCTTCCACCTCAAGGCCTTTGCCTCTGCCTCTGCTTGCAACTTGCAAATCAGAAGTGAGCTGGCAGCTACTGTTCAAGCAGTGTGCCTGGCGGCCTGCTGCCATACTCTCTGCCATGATAGCCATGGACTAAGCCTCTGAAGCTGTAAGCTATCTCCCAATCAAGTGCTTTCTTCTAAGAGGTGCCTTGATCATGAGGTCTCCTCCCAGCAATAGAACAGTAAATACATTGGACAAAGAAAATATCCAAATGTATGCTTTGATTTTTGTTATTGTGATAAAGCATCATGACCATGAACAACTTGTAAAAAGAGTGTTTTTTGGCTCGTGGTTCCATAGGGAGAGTTCACAGAGGCAGAGGAGGCATGGCAGCATGTTGCTGGATCAGGAAGCTGAGTGATCCCATCTTCAACAGCAAACACAGAGAAGAGTGTGAACTGGGAGTCGGGCAAGGTTTTGAACTCCGGCCCCCCGGCCCCATCCCATATACTTTCTTCAGCAAGGATCCATCTCTTAAAGGTTCCACAACTTTTCTCAAACAGTGCCATAAACTACAGGGCACCAAGTTTTCAAATGCCTGAGCTCCTAAGGGGATATTTCTTACACAAACCATTACATAAAATCAATGGAAAATTCTGTTACATCCAAGAAGATGAGAGCTTGTTTGGAGGCTCTAATAGGGAAACACAGCTACTTGCATACCAAGACTGGAGACCAAGGAGGGCAGGTGAGAGAGGAAGGGGTTAGCCAGTTAGAGCATCTAAATAAAACTGGTGATCAGTGGGGTGACAGATAGTGCAGCCAGGTCCCCCTCGCATCCTGCATCCAAGTAGATGAGCAAAAAGCATAGCTATTTCAAGAAGTCAGCAACAAACTTTGAGGTATTATAAAGGAGGGAAGAAGACTGGTGTTGTTCACATCTGTAACTGTAGTCCAGGCTGAGTAAAAGGACTACTTGAGAGTTTGAGGTCACTCACAAAAGGAAAAAAGTTATTTCTGTCCTCAGCTCTGACCACTGGCTCCCCATCAGCATATTTCTGGAAGTTCTGGGCAGTGCCCAGTCTGTGCATCTTGTCATCAGACCTGGAAAATGAAAGGTAGCTATGGCGTGTTCCTTTGTCTCTTTAACCTTTCAGCATTTACCCCAGTATCTGGCTCTGGGTTTTTATTAAGACCAGTTAGGATTCATGCTACATCTGGTGCCCAACATGGGAGACGAACCCACAACCCTAAGATTAAGAGTCTCATGCTCTATAGAGTGAAAAAGTGGAGGAAAGTGAGGATTTTCTTTTCACAAACAGGTGAAAGGATGTCCAACACAAGATTAAGAAAAAGAGCCGGGCAGTGGTGGCGCACGCCTTTAATCCCAGCACTCGGGAGGCAGAGCCAGGCGGATCTCTGTGAGTTCGAGGCCAGCCTGGGCTACCAAGTGAGTTCCAGGAAAGGCGCAAAGCTACACAGAGAAACCCTGTCTCGAAAAAACAAAAAAAAAAAAAACAAAAAAAAAAAAAAAAAAAAAAAAAGATTAAGAAAAAGGAGATAATGTGGTATTCAAGGCTCCCTGAAGCAGATACATTTGTACATTGGTCATGACACTGGCAGAGAAGCGGAGGCAGACTCTGCCCCTAGCTTTGGCAGCCAAGCAGCTGAAAAGAAACAGAGGCACTGAACACTACAAAACAGATAAACACCAGAGGGAAGATCTATTTGAGGATTTTTTTTTTTCCTCAGTGAGCATTCACTTAGGGAAGAGTATAAAGCTTGGCTTGTATTCTACTCAGTGAATCCTCTGAGTCAATTATGTTCATATTGTTAAGTATTTTTAAGGATTTAAAACAAAAATTATGAAGTGTTCGTGTGTATGTGTGTGTGTGTGTGTGTGTGTGTGTGTGTGTGTGTGTGTGTGTGTGTGAGAGAGAGAGAGAGAGAGAGAGAGAGAGAGAGAGAGAGAGAGAGAGAGAGGCCAGAAAAAGATATGAGTTCCCTTGGAACTGGAGTTACATGCAATTGTGATCCACCTGATTTGGGTGCTAGGAATTGAACTCATGTCCTCTGAAGAAGAGCAGGAAGTACTCTTAACCTCTGAGCTGTCTCTCCAGTCCATCAAAACAATCACTCTTAAAGAAGTTTATGCTATAGTTGCTAGGCAGAGCCACACCGTTTTATAGAGCGCTTCCATTTGATCACATGGTGTTAAACACACAAAAGGAACACTCAACCAAAGAGTAAAACAAATGATGAAATTAAACAACAACAAAAGTGAACTAGAGTTTTTTTTTTTTTTTTTCGGTTTTTCGAGGCAGGGTTTCTCTGTGTAGTTTTGCGCCTTTCCTGGAACTCACTTGGTAGCCCAGGCTGGCCTCGAACTCACAGAGATCCGCCTGGCTCTGCCTCCCGAGTGCTGGGATTAAAGGTGTGCGCCACCACCGCCCGGCCTGAACTAGATTTTGAAAGCGACAATTGACCTGGGCCGTAAAGGCCTCCCCATTAAATAAGCCCCGAGTATTGGCATACTTGGTGGCTAACTGCAGCCTCCCCATCTGTGATTAGATTAGAAGCTCCTACTTTTCCTAACATAAACAAAATACTGTTTGTATATTCCTGATCATTCTTCTTTGCTTCAAAATGCCAACATGAGACTGAGATCATGCCAAACACTACTATTCTCTTGGTGAACACATTTGAAATCCGATCTTTAGACCTTCATAGTGAAAATGGACTTGTCTATCATGATCTTAGTAGTTGTGCTATTAATCTCTGGACCTTGCGTACTCAACTGCTGTCTTAATTTTATCCACTCTCATTTACAGTTGATCCATACACAGATGATCCTGTGACTTTCTAACTCCATCTTTCTTGGTTCCCTTGATCACCCTCCAACACCTGAGAGTCATCAAAAATGGATACCCTAAACCTTTCTGTGCCAAATTTCAGGGAGAAGCAGCTAGATTTACTTGACATCCATTCCCTAAATAATTTTAGGGTCTCAACACATGAGGGAAAATTGTTAGGTAGCTGCACAGATATTAGCAGGCTTGGAGGCCCTTCAGGAATAACCCTTCCCTCATGAATTTTGCTCGCTTTCCTTGACACCCTGTGCTTTTTCACTCATTCTCTGAAGCTCCCCTGCTTTCTGCCGTGTGGCTGCTTGTAGCTGTTGGCTGACTTCCTTTAATGAACTTGCCTGTGAACTCGGACTGTAACTTAAATGGCTCAACTTTTAAGCCTTGTCTTTTTAAACTGCCTAATCAGTCTTGTATCCCAGAGACTAAACTCATGTCCAGGACACTGCCAAAAGACGTATTATCAGTGTCTCCTCCAAAATTTCTACCAGAGACTGTCTCAAGACTCTCTTGGTGATGTTACCCTTGTCCAGTAGGAAAGAACTGCAAGAGGAACCATGTCTCCTTCTCTCCCTATCTAGTAGAAACAAGTCAGGGATGTCGGCCAAGGCTGCACAGTTTTGTGATGCTCCCCCATTGTGGTTGAGCCATGACAGCATTAATAACTCCTCTAATAGATCTCCACCTCCAAGGGATAATCTGCCCCATTGTCCTCCCTGAACTCCAACCTTTTGATCATGCTGCATTTGGGATTCACTTCAAACAACACAATTTAACTTAAGATAATTTTTCCAGCTCTGACAAATTCTACCACCTGGGAGTCAAAGACAGTCAGATCTTAGTATATGAGGCCAGCCTGGTCTACATAGCAAGTACTAGACCAGGACTACATAATGAGACCCTATTTTAAAAGGGAGGGAGGTTAGAAAAAGTTAGTTTTCCATTTGTTACCATATTTTCATTATTATTATTATTTTGGTTTTTTTGAGATTGAGTTTCTCTGTGTAGCATATTTTCATTATTAATTAAAGGCCTTTTAAGACTATATAGTAAGTTTGAGACCAGCCTGGAATACATGAGACTATTTCAGGAAAGAAAGGAAGGAAGGAAGGAAGGAAGGAAGGAAGGAAGGAAGGAAGGAAGGAAGGAAGGAAGGAAGGAATCTGTAATCACTGTCCAACAAGATCTTTATCTCTGTGGCTGGGGTTACAGTTCAATTGGTGGAGTGCTTATCTAATATATACAAGGCCCTGGTCTGCTGATGCATGCCTATAATTCCAGCGCTCCAGAAGTGTGAGCAGGAATATCAGTTCACGATCATTCTCCACTATACAGCAAAGGGGGTATTTAACAAAGGGTAGGGGGAGTACCATCCTATCTCACAGTTTCACGTCAGTGGAAGTATCAATTTAGGTAAATAAATGTGTAAGCAGAATATTTATATGTATGGAAGCTCATGTCAGTTAAAAGACCTGGATGATTTGAAGGTGTCTTGAGAAGAGGAATCTTGGGTAGAAAAAGTGGTAAAAGTGGAGACTGAGGGTAGTGAGTTCCAAAGCCGGCTTGGGTTACAGCATAAGATGCTCCAACTGTGTGACGGGGAAAAGTTGGAGGGGAAGAAATGAAGCATGGGTTTGAGAACAACATATATGCATGCATGGAATTATCAAACAAGATTTTTCAAGGCCCTATGACTAAAATAAAACAAAATGGCAAAAAAAAAAATGCTACATGTTAAGGGAAATTATTACATAGTACTAGATAACATACAGAGCCCTTTAATGTCTGAATTTTTTTAATCCCCATACTTGTTTATAAGTTTGGCTGGGTGCAATTCTGAGATATAAATTAACTATAATTTTGGAAGCATTGCAGTTAACAACCATGAGTCATCTTGATTTTTGAGTTTTACGTATTTGCTCCTTGTCCTAGCTGGTTTGTTTTTGTTTGTTTGTTTCGTTGCTTTTTTGTCAGCTTGACACAAGCTAGGGTTCCTCAAAGAGGACCTACAATTGAGAAAATGTCCCCATCAGAGTAGCCTGTCAGCACGTCTGCAGTTTCTTAATTAATGGTTGATGTGGGAGGCACTCAGTGGGGCAGTGCCACCCGTGGGAAGGTGGTCCTGGGTGCTGTAAGAAAGCAGGCCGAGCAAGCCATGAGGAACAAGCAAGTAAGAAGCACCCCTCCATGGGCTCTGCTTCAGCTCTTGCCTCCAGGTTCCTGCTCTGTTGGAGTTCCTGCCCTGACTTTCATCAATGGACTGTGACCCAGCAAGTTTAACCCAAAGAAACCCTTTCCTGTGTTTCTTCGGCCAGTGTTTTTTCACAGTAATAGAAACAAAACTCAGGCACTCCATCATCTCCCAGAATGTCCTCCTCCCTCCCTGTCTTTGGTTTTGTTGAGACGGTTTCAAGAAGCCCAGGTAGTCTTGAACTCCCAATCCTCCTGCTTTCACTTCTTATGTGCTGGGACGACAGGGATGGGTCACCATGTTGTGCTTTAACCACAGTGGCTTAGAACCTTCCTTTCCTCACAGGAATTTTGTGATGACGTATTTTAGTTTGAATGTTGTTTATTTGATTATGCTAGAGCTATACCAGGCTCTTTCAATTTAGAATCTTGAATATTTTATTTAATTCTTCCTGTGGTGGTATGAATAAAAATGGCCCCCATAGGCTCATTTATTTGGATGCTTCATCACCAAGGAGTGAAAACTGTTTGAAAGGATTAGAAGGATTAGGAGGTGTGGCCTTGTTGGAGGAAGTGTGTCACTAGGATTGGCTTTGAGGTTTCAAAAGCCCATGGCAGACACAGGTGCACTCTCTCTCTCTCTCTCTCTGTCTCTCTGTCTCTGTCTGTTTCTCTCTCTCTCTCTCTCTCTCTCTCTCTCTCTCTCTCTCTCTCTGTCTTTCCTTGTAGGTCAGGATGTAGCTCTTGGAGACTTCTCCAGTACTTCACTGCCTGCTGCCATGCTTTCTGACACCATTCTCCCTCCCATGATGATAATGAATAATAATAATAATAATAATAATAGTAATAATTACCTCTGATACTGTAAGCAACCCCCTAGTTAACTTCCTTCTTTTGTAATAATGACTGTGGTCATGGTGTCTCTTCATTGCAAAAGAACAGTGACTAAGACACTTCCCTCAAAATTCTGTCTCCTTTGTTTCTGGAACAATTTCTGCTAGACAACTGAATCTTCTACACTGATCTTTTAATTTTGTGACTCTTTTTTTTCCACATTCCATTGGTCTTTTCTTTTTCCTTCCACACTATGAATAATTTTCTCTACTTTCTAGGTTTTCTATTGAGCTTTTAAAGTTTAGTATAGTAATATTATTCTTTGGCTGTGGGTAAGATGTCACAGCTGTTTAGTTCCTCTCTTCTAAACATTGATCAGTGTTATAAATGAAAAACTAGGACTGCTCAAAGGCCACCCGGACTTCATAGCTATCATTGGATACATTGTGCAGTGTACATCTTCCAAATGCAATTGTAATTCATATTTGAACTAAAGATTGCCATCATCTATGGGTTTGTTTGCAACACACACACACACACACACACACACACACACACACACACACACACACACACAGTTTCCATTTGGTATATTTTTCTCATCCTGAGGAATTTTCTTATAATATCAGCATTTGGAATGCCAAGATAGGAATACTTGAGCTTGATGGCCAGTTTAGGACACTTACAAAAACCTCTCTCTCTCTCTCTCTCTCTCTCTCTCTCTCTCTCTCTCTCTCTCTCTCTCTCTCTCTCTCCCCTTCTCTCCCTCTTTCTCTCTGAGACAGCGTCTCTTGCAGCCCAGGCTGACCTCAAACCAGGTTGGACTTGAACTCTTGATCCTCCTGCTTCCATTTCCCAAGTGCTGGAATTACACACCGCAACACTATGCCCAGCTCTAACATTTCTGGTAATATAGATTTGCTGGTGGAAAATTCTTTCAGGTTCTATCTTCATTTTTTTTTAGACAGAGTATCTCACTCTTCTGTCAGTCCACGATAGCCTGCTCTTGGTAGATTGTACTGCCCTTGAGCTTGGGGAAATCCACTTCCCGAGTGTTAGGATTATAGGCATGGGCCATCATGCCTGGCATGGTTCTGTTTTAAGTCGTTACCCAGTGAGCCATCTCACTGGCTCCAAAAATAATTTTTAGGTCTTACAATTTGGATTTTGCTATTTTGGTGAAATACATGTCTATGGGTTAAAAATTCAAAATGTGAGCAGTTTTTCTTCTATTCCTATGCCTGGGTTCCTAAGTTCCCTCCTCAGGCAGTCACTGCTATCAGTTCTTATGTGGCTTTCTAGAGGTCACATGCAGAACAAAGAATTATGCTGTGCTCGTGTTTAAGCAGCATACTGGGCCAGGGCTCTGAATTTTCTCCATTTAACAATGTTTATCTTAAAGAGTACACAGAACGAATCCCCCTCCCTCCCTCCCTCCCTCCCTCGCTCCCTCCCTTTTATCCTGCTTTCCACTCAGAAATGTATTCATTTAGCTACTATACATGAGATGTTCTGCTGTGCATGGGGTGGAACTTGCCCTTTTTCAGATCCCTTGCCTGCCAGTATATGAATGCACCATAGTTTATTAACCACTCTTTTTTTTAAAGATTTATTTATTGATTATGTGTACAGTGTTCTGTCTGCATGTATTCCTGTAGGCCAGAAGATGGCGCCAGATCTCATTACAGATGGTTGTGAGCCACCATGTGGTTGCTGTGAATTGAACTCAGGACCTCTGGAAGGACAGTCAGTGCTCTTAACCTCTGAGTCTTATCTCCAGCCCCCTCATTAACCACTCTTACTGGGAGGCATTTGCATTATTTTCAAAAACTTGATACTAACTAAGCCAGGTATAATGATGTTCACCTGTAGTCCTAGCATGTAGAAGCTAGAGGCAGAAGGGTTAGGAGTTCAAGGTCATTTTCTACTACATAGAGTTTGAGGCCAGCCTGAGGTATATCAAACCCTGTTTCAAAAATGTAAACAAAACCCAACAAAACTATTGATATGACAGAGATACTACTGGGATTAATCTTGCGTAGTTGTTATTTTGAAAATCAATGAATCCGACTGAAAGATAAATTCCACCAGTGAAATTGCTGGAACATTCACACTGAGTTGCTGAGGTTACATCACACTGCACCCCAGAAGTGATGCATCCTGCTTGCTAGGTAAAGTTTATCAGCTTTCTGCTTTTGCCGACTGCTGAGTGAATACTGAGCTCAGTCGTTGTTCGTGAGCTCTGAGCATGAGGGTGGCAAAGACCCTTTAGAGTGACCCTCTGTACTTGCTTTATAGAATTGTCTATGCCCCACCCCGTGCCCTACCCCCATTCCTTACCTAATTTTTCTGCAATGAGTCCTATAAAAAGCCTCTGGGCTGAACTTGGCAGCACTTCATTTGGGGGACCTGTTTCTCCTCTGTAGGAGCTCTGCCACCCCCCCTTTTCCTCTTAAGCTCCTATTTACAAACTTACAATAAAACTTATTTTTATTGTTGTCATAAATTTCCTTCTTCCAGTTGGTCAGACAAAGGGTCCCAAAGCCAGTAGCCTGGGGTTGCTTTGGTGGTTGTTGATGTGCCCAGGACCTAGCTCTGGAGGTGAGGGAGAAATCCTCCATCACTCCCAGAGACTCCACTTTTTCCCACATCAAGGGCCCCTGATTTGCCCTATTTTAAATATTCATTTCCTCTTTATCCTTTTTTGAAATGTGCTTTTACATGCATGAATTCTAGGCTGGTTCCTTTTTTTTTGTTTGTTTGTTTTTCTTTTTCATCTGTGAGAGCAAGTAAAAATTTCTAGATCTAGGTTTTTCTGAAGGTCAATGTGAAAAAGACTTCAGGGGGCCCATGAGATGACTCAGCTGGTAAAGGCACTTGCTTCAAAGCCCGACAACTTGAGTTCCATCCCTTGAAATTCCACACTGGAAGAAGAGAAAGTTGTTCACTGACCTCCACATGCAGCGCAGCACACACACCCCACTCCACATGCACACACTAAGTAAATAAAAATAGAATTTGAAAAAAGAGATCAAGGTCAGGTGTGATGGTACACACCTTTGATTCCAGCATTCAGGGTGCAGAGGCAGGTGGATCTTTATGGATTTAAGGCCAGCTTTCGTCCACATTGAGAGTTAGTTACAAGTCAGCTAGGGTTATATAGTGGAAAAAAGTATTAGAGCTATATATTAGTTTTTGAGATTATAATATAATTATACAATTTCCACCTCCCTCTTGTGATTGTTTGAATGAGAATGGCCCCCATGATCTCATATATTTGAAAAGTCGGTCCCCAGTGGGAGAAACTACTTGAGAAGGGCTGTGTGGCCCTGTTGGAGGACGTGTGTCACTGGATGTGGGGCTTTGACATTTGAAAACCCCACACAATTCCCAGTGTCTCTCTCTGCATAGTATAACCTGCTCAGTCTGTATAATGTTACTTGTATAGGGATAGGCACGTTTTCATGGCTGACCGTTGGCTATTGGACAACCAGTTGGGGTGCTCTTCCTTGGGTAAGACTGTTTCTCCCACTCTCACCATTCCTTAGTCACCTGGGGTTCTCTGTCTAGAGTTTTTGTTTTTGTATGAGTTCCTTCTTGTTGAACAAGCTCAAATCCAGTGAGAGAGCTTCTGTTACCATGTTCCCATCAGCATATGCATGCCACTGCTTTACCCTTAGGGCTATCTTACCATGCTGGTTGGCGATGTGGTTTATAGATGTCATAGCTGGGCGAGACAGTTGATTGATTCCCTCCTTTGGAAGCTTGCTGACACCTTCTGGTACCATTAAAGCTAGTCCTCAGGAGGAGGCATTCAGGTCGATTCACGCTCAGGGGCCAATGAAGTACATGGTGTCTTCAGCAGTAGGGGCTATTAAGAGCTAATATTTAATACTATATCAGGCATTAATATTTCTTTTAATTTGTTTAATTATTAAAACAACTCTCTATATGGAGCATTGCTACTGTAGTTTACTTTTATTTTTTAAAAATCATTTATATATTTTGAGACAGAGTTTCACTATGTAGCCTTGGCTAGCCTGGAACTTGCTTTTTACTCTAGGCTGGCCTTGAACTCTCAGAGATCTACCTGTCTGCTTCCCGAAGGTTGGGATTAAAGGCAAGCTCCACCACCTTGTCTAATGTATTAAAAAAACAAAAAATGTATTAAATGAGAAATGACTTTGGCAATGAGTCTTAAGGGTAAGATCCCAGGGACTGAGGCTCTGAGTGTCCGTCAGATGCCCCATTACAATGCTGGCTCCACATCTGTTGTCATTGGTTCTTATGTCTGCTTTTTACCACTTGGTGTCAGGGTTGTGCTGTTTGAATACCTTAGTCAGCTTAGGAAAGCTTCTAAGGTTTATTTGTGAGTTTTAAGGATTTTGTTCCACATTTAAAGGCTTTTTAAGAACGTGAATATGGTCTTTGTGAAATAAGGGAGAAGAAATGTTTCTCTTTTCTCTGATATGTTTAAGTTAACTGCATTTGCCACCAGACTGGAAGATGAATCAGCTTTTTACTGTGACCAAATAAATACCTGCAAGAACTGTCAAAGGAGGAAGGAGTGACTTTGGTCCTGGTCTCAGAAAACTCAGTCCATGGTTGCTCTGTCCCAGGTGCCCAGGAGAGCACACTGTGGCCAGGCAGCAGGCAGAATGCAAGACAGGAAGTGGCTAGAGATAATTCTCTTCCAAGGTCCTGCCCCCAGTGACCTACTTCCTTTAGCAAAAGTTTCCATACCCTGTTGGCTCAGTGGTTAAGAGTGCTTGCTGCACTTGCAGAAGACCAAGGTTCGGTTCCCAGCCCCCGCATGGGGGCTTACAACTGTTCAGTTCCAGGAGATCCAATACCCTCTTCAGACCTTGTGTATTGGGCACATACACAGTGCACTTACATATAGGCAGGCAAGACACTCATACACTTAAAATTAAAATAAATAAATCTTAAAAAAAAAGTTTCTACAGTGTTCCCTAATAGCACCACCCTCTGAAAACCAAACATTCCAAACACAGGCTCATGGGAAACACTTCAGATTCACACCCCAACAGAAGAGAAAGGGAGGAAGTAGAGACTCAGTCAGATCCACTGCAGGGAAACAACTCATCTGGGTGCCTATGCAACACCAGGTATTCTTTAAAACGGTGTGGCAAGGGGCTGGAGAGGGCATCACAGTTAAAAGCACTTGACATTCTTGAAAAGGACACAGGCTTGATTCCCAGCACCCGCACGGTGGCTCACAACCATCTACAACTCCAGTTCCAGGGGATCCAGCTCCTTCCTCTGACCACCACAGGAACCAGACCACCCAAGCCCCCCCCCATCCCCCAAATCAAGGTCTCCCATGGGGAGTCAGCAGAGCCCGGCACACTGAGCCTAGGCAGGTCCAAGCCCTCCCCACTGTACCAAAGCTGTGCAAGGCGCCACACCACGGGTACCAGATTCCCAAAAGCCTGCCCATGCACCAGGGATGGATCCAGATCCCCCTGCCTGGGTGTTCCCCAAACAGAGTTCTAGCACTCTGCTTCTTCCTATTCCCCTGGGGTCTTCATTCATCATGGTATCTCCCTCCCCGTTCTTCCACTCTGCTCCTGATCCATCTGGGACCTCCAGGTCCCCTAAGGTCTCTTTCCCCCGACACTTCACATTCCATTCCCCCCCCACCCACAGTTTGCTCATGGAGATATCATCCATTTCTCTGTCGTTGGGAGATCCTTGTGTCTTTCTCGGGGTCCTCTTTACTAGGTAGCCTCCCTGAAGGTGTAAGTTACAGTCTTGTTATACTTTGCTTTACATCTAGTATCCACCTATGAGTGAGTACATACCATGTTTGTCCTTCTGAGTCTGGGTTACCTCACTCAGGATGATATTTTCTAGTTCCATCCATTTGACTGCAAATTTCTTGATATCATTGTTTTTTACTGCTTAGTAGTATTCCATTGTGTATATGTGCCGCATTTTCTTTATCCATTCTTCAGTTGAGGGGCATCTAGGTTGTTTCCAGGTTCTTGCTATTACAAATAGTGGTGATATGAACATAGTTGAGCAGCTGGACTATAGGAGACCTGTCTCAAAGAAACATACAAAAGCAAAAAATTATTGAAGAAGCAATGTAATTGCATTTCAAAATTTACAAACATAGAGCTCTCGTTTACACGGGGTTTATTGATCATTTACTGTATTAGAAATGGAAATCAAGCTGAAGTAAATGATTCTTCTGTGAAGTAGCAATGGTGAACTGATTGCATGCTAACCTAAGTAACATATTTAGTAAAAATAAATTATATTGTAAAAAGTGCGTGCTGGCAGGATGGCCTAATAGGTAAACAAAGAAACAAATAAAATCAACAAAAACCCAACGTGCTTGTGGAGCGAAACTGACAATCAGAGTTCAGTTCCTACAAGCCACTGTGGGAAGAGGGACCCAATTCCCAAAAGTATCCACTTGACCTTCACATATTTGCTGTAGCATGTATGCTCCCTCCTCTCTATTACACACAGATACACACACACATACACACACACACAAACAATAATGAAATATTAAAATTATATGAGCTGTAGATTAGATATGGTAGCACATGCCTTTAATCCTAGCACTGTGGAGGCTCAGGCAGGTAGGCAAGGCTGGCCTGGTCTACATAGTCAGTTCTGGGCCAGCCAGGGATACATAGTGAGGCTCTGTCTCTAAAGAAAATTATAGGAATTGCATTGCTTTAAAGTTTTGTAAATTACTCATATTTTTGTTAAAAAAAACCCTAGAGCTTTAGTATCAAATTACTGTCTGATTTTAATATGTAATATTACATACCACATAGGGCTTGGGATTTCATTACACACTTGTAAAGGGCAAGAGTAGAAAAGGCAGTCAGTTCTCAAGTGTTTATTCTAAGATGTGACACTTTGGAGATGAGTTTTGGTTCTGACACATCAATCTGCAAAGAATGCATGCATAGTTCAAAATTTTGGCAGACTTGGCTCAATTTTCATGGTCTTGCCCCTTTGACCTGCTAATTGATGCCTTTACCTGTACATTAGGGTTTGTTTTGTTTTGTTTTCGAGACAGGGTGTCTCTGCATAGTTTTGGTGCCTGTCCTGGATCTTGCTCTGTAGACCAGGCTGACTTCAAACTCACAGAGATCCGCCTGGCTCTGCCTCCCAAGTACTGGGATTAAAGGTGTGCACCACCGCCCAGCTCAATATCAAGTTTATACATCCATGCATAACCCCCAAATTTAGGAGACTGAGGCAAGAGATTCAAAAGCAAGACAAACCCAAGCTAGAGTCTGAGTTCAGGGCTAGCCTGAGCGAGGACCCCATCCAGAGCAACAACAAAAAAGAAGGGATAGAATGTGCTTGTCTAGCTTGAGTAGCGTGTGGACCACAGCCCTGAGCACTGAAAAATAAATAAAGCCTTGACCTTTATCTTCCGAAAAATCTGCCTGGGTAGCCTTCCCACTGTCTCTTTCTCCCTTCACCAGAATAATCTTTTGTGCTTTGTATTGACTGTGTATGTTCTTACAATGTTGAGTGTAGAGCAAAGCTTGCCTGCTGGGCATGCCAGAGCAAAGCTGCCCCTCATGGATGTCAAGAGTAGGGTGAGAGGGAGAGGAAGGGCCTGGGGACAGAGAGACTCCCCAGGTTGGCCCCTGTGGCCAAGGCTGGTTTGGACTCACTATGTTACAGAAGGTGACCTTGAACTGACCTTCCTTCCAAGTGCTGGGACTGTAGCTATGTGAGTGCCACCAGCTTCTACGTTTTTTACAGAATCTTTCTCTATTTTTCTGTAATTTATATTGATTTTTGTATGCCCTTTTTAAAAATAGAAAACCACATTCTTCATTTACCAAAAGGCAAAGGTCCTGTACTGTCATGTTGTTTTCTGTCTATTTTAGAATACTTCATTGTCATTGATTGAATAGCTAGCCAAGCATCGATTTGCAGCTCCTGCCTCCGCCCCCTCCCCCGCCCCCGCCCCCGTGATTCAGTCTTAAGGGCCCAAATTTCTTCTGACAAGTATTGATTTTTGCCTTCCTAAAATGTTATCCTAAATAAAAGAAAAGCAAATAAAATGATCAGGCTAAGGAGATGGGATAGTGGGTAAAGTGCTTGCTTAACAAGCGTTAAGACAGGAGTTCAAATTCCCAGGGCCCTGCAAAGCCAGGTACAATGGCGTGGCTCTGTATCACTGTGCTTGTACGAGGAGATGGGAGATAGAAGCAGGGGTCTCCCTGGAGGCTCACAGGCCAGCTAGCTTAGACTATTCTGCTGCAGAAGAAGAAAGAAACCCTGTCCTCTGAACTCCACATCACACCGAGGCACTCATGCACCTGCAGTCACATGCATGCATGTCCAAGCACACATGCATCACACAGAAAGATAAAATAAGTTATCCAGATCTCTTTGATGCTATAAACTTTTTTTTCAAGACAGAGTTTCTCTGTGCAGCTTTGGAGCCTGTCCTGGAACTCACTCTGTAGACCAGGCTGGCCTTGAACTCACAGAGATCCGCCTGGCTCTGCCTCCCGAGTGCTGGGTTTAAAGGTGTGCGCCACCACTGCCCAGCTGTTATAAACTATTCTTGAAGGTTCCCAGGAAAAGTCATAAGGTTGTGCTTTCACCCATAATAATTAAAGGTTTCAGAAACAATTAGATTTGGGTGCTTGCAGTTTCTGCAGGGCCTCCCGAGAAGTTCTGAATCACCAGTGGTAGAAGGCATGCCAAATGCTTCCTGGAGTGAGACTGTCAGGAATCATGGAATCATGACTGAAGAAGAGTTGGCAGAGAAGCTGCAGCTGAAGTATGGTGGAGATATTGGGCAGTTAAGAAACTCAGGTGTGGAGACTGACCGTGTGAGAGAAAGGGGTTCATCACGGTGGATGAGCTCAAGCTAATGTGAGTGCTGAAGAGCTCCATGCCATTGCTGTGGGAGATGGAGATGGATGGGCATTTGTTAAAGTGGCCAGTGATCCCTGGTCTCCTATCTCCTCTTGACCTCACAGAAGATCACGAGAGCTGTGGTGGTTTGAATGTAATTGACCCCCATAAGCTCATAGGGAGTGGTGCTATTAGGAGGTGTGGCTTTGTTGGAGTGGGTGTGGGAGGCCTGCTCTCACATTTTCCCCAGGGTACTCTTGAGGAGAGAGGGATAAGAAATGTTAGGTAGAAAGAGAGTGTGGAGAAGAGACAGAAACACAGGATTGCTTTGGGAGGGCCTGGGTCAATATCCACTGGCTCCTTCTGTCTCTTCTAAAGGGCTTTTTATAGGAATGCCAAAGGGCGGAGCAAAAGACCTCCCCCTAGCACAGCCAAGTGCAGACCCTTCCAATCACCTTCACATGGTCAAGCCATTCTCTAACGCAGCCCTGCTGGGTAAAGCAAGCTCAGATCTCAATAGGAAACCTCCGTGGGCCTCCACAAGTGGGCATGGCCTTGCTAGAGGAAGTTTGTCACTGTAGGGGTGGGCTTTGAGGTCTCCTATGCTCAGGACACCTCCCAGTGTCTCAGTCCACTTCCTGTTGCCTTCAGATCAAGATGTAGCCAGCACCATGTCTGCCTGCACACCTCCATGCTCCACACCATGATGATAATGGACTGACCCTCTGAAACTGTAAGCAAGCTACCCCAATTAAATGTTTTCCTTGTAGGAGTTGTTGTGGTCATGGTGTCTCTTCACGGAAACAGAAACCCTAACAAAGACAAGAGCCAACTTAGATTTTCAAAATTAAAAGCATCAGGTATGGTCGGGGATCCATAGCTCTAATCCCAGCACTTGGGAGGTGGAGACAGAAGGATTAGGAGTTCAAATCTGTTTTTAGCATCATGGCAAAAACAGTTAAAGGCCATCCCAGGACACACACACACACACACACACACACACACACACACACACACACACACGTAATTAATAAATAGGAAAAACATCTGTCAATGCAACCTCTATCACTGGCTCAGTCAAATCATTTCTTCTGGTGGTAAGCTTCACAGACAGCAGCGATGCCAACACAGAGCTAATGGTAAATCTAGAAACGGGACTTGTTCTGTCATCTGAAAAACTGACACAAGTTATGGATGCTTGCTGATCTGACACGGGTTATACCGACATAGTACAAATCCAACAGCTGCCACTGTAACACTTTTATCTATATACTTGAGAAAAAGCCCCCTCCCCACCTTTTATTAATGATCTCAGAGATATGGTATACAGTCACGTCAAATGTTCTGTAAATTTGTTTGTGGTCTTTTCTTGTTTAGAGAGATATGGACATACCACGAAAATGGGTTGGTGTATTACAGCTTCCACAGAGCTAGTGCGGTTGCCAGATGGGAACGGATCAGAGTCAAATGGTGCATTGACCCACTTAGGCCATAAGTGCTGCCTGCTGTATAGCAGTCCCAGGCCTGTGGGAATGCAGCAAAGCTTTTTAGTGTCAATAATACCAAGGACAATTTTTTCTTTGGGTTATGTTTCATTTGTGCTGAGTGTGAAGAAAATGGAATAGCTTAGAAAAAACAATAAAATAGTATAGTCGCCAATTTTCCTTGTATATTATCTTTCAATATGGATGAATAAGATGAACATCACTAATTGATTTGATTCTTTTGTGCTTTTTTTTTCTTTTGAGGCTGGTTTCATTATGGCCCAGCTGGCCTGAAACAAACAAAAATAATCCACCTGCTTCTGCACCCCAAATGCTAGGATTCAAGGTATGTGCCACCATGCCTGGCTACACTTTCTTCAAAGGATTTTTTTATTTGTAATTATGTGTCTATGTGTGTCTGTGATGGCTTTGTGAACATGAATGCAGTGCCTGTGGAGGTCTCAAGAGGATGGTGGATCCCCTGCAACTGAAGTTACAGGTAGCTGTGTACAAACAGGTGCTGGGAACTGAACCCTGGACCTTTTGCAAGAGCTGTGTGCACCCTTAACTGCTGAGCCACCTCTCTGGCCCCTGATGCTTCTGCTTTTTAAGTGAGTGTATATAAAACCACTGGACTGCTTGTGCTTTATGAGCACGGTAATTCCGTGGGAGATATTTTCAACCAGAAGAGGTACTCAGTCTTACCTGGTGTTCTAGTCAATTTCCCCACCTCTGAAATACCACAGGTGCGGTTCGCAGGGGGAAATATTTTGAGTCACAGTGTCAGCCCACAGTTGCTGGTTCCATTGTGGGTCAGTGTCTGTGTGAGGCAAAACATCATGGTGGAAGGGTGTGGCTGAGCAGATGCTTGCCTGTTGGCAGACAGAAAAAAATAAGATAAGTGTCCTGGGACAAGAATCTCCTTACTTCTCCTGGCAGAATAGATTTTGCACATGTTTAGTAAGAATGTGTGTCTTTTCTTTGTTTTTTCCTTCCTTCCTTTCTTTCTTTTTCCTTCTTTTTTTTTCTTGCTTTACTAGATTATGATTGAAAATCTAGATGGAAAGCTGATGTAGAAGGATCATCAGCTTAGCTGTATGGCTATTCTCAGTTTTGTTTTGTTTTGTTTTTTGCGGGGGTGGGGGAGGAAGTGCCCAAATTTACAGATACATTATGAAAATAATTTCTCATCCTGGTTCATATCTTGGGCTACCTATGAGATCTTCCTAGAGGTCAAGACCAAGATTCCTTAGGAAGACTTCCAGACAAAAGCTAATATGATGATGACCCTAGGACTTGCTTAACAACTACAGTTCTAGATTCACAGACCGGCCTCTAGAATGTGAATTTGTTAATTCACATGTGCTGCATCGAAGTAGAAAGTCAGGCCAAAGTAAGGAAGAACATTCTTGTTTTCATGTGTATTAAGATTATTTGTAAGGTGATTGTTTCCATAAAACGTGTGGGGAGATTACAAAAACAAAACAAAACTGTGAAAGCTTTGGAAATGGCCAAAAAAGATTATTTTTCCTTCTTTCTTCATTTCTTCTTTCCTTCTTTTTTCCCTCTTTTTAGAGATTTAATTTAAGTGTGTGCATGCATGTGTGCGTGCATGTGTGCGTGTGTACATGAATCCAGGTGCCTGCAGAGGTCAGAAGAGGGCATGGGATCCCATGTAGCTGGAATTACCAACAGTCGTAGGTTGCCCCATGTGGGTGCTGGGAACCGAGCTTGGGTCTTCTGCAAGAGTAGTACCTGCTCTTAACTGCTGAGCCTTCTCTACAGCCTTCTTTCTGTCTCACAGTCCTGGGTTCAAACCTAGGGCCTCACAAATCCTAGGCAAGCACTGCACTTCTGAGCTCTAAACTCAGCCTCTCTTCTTATTTGTATCTTCAGACAGGGTATTACTAAGTTGCTGAGCCTGTCCTTGAACTCACCTTGTAGCTCTGGCAAGCCTTGGACTTATGACCTTTCTGCCTCAGCCTTCTTAGTAGTAACCAGGATTACAAGCCTAGCCTTCTTTTTTTTTTCCAGACAGTATCCAATCTTATAGTTACAAGTTGGCCTCAGACTTACTATGTCACAGACTTGCTACATAGTCAAAGTAGGCCTGGAGCATAGCTCTTCTTGCCTCCATCTCCCAGATGCTGGGGTTATAGGTATGTGGTATCATGAACAACTGCATTTAATTTTCAATGAAAATTAAAATTTCATTGCAATTTTCCAAATTCTCTTTTTTGATTTTTTTTTTTTTTTTTACTTACTGGGGCTGCAGAGGTGGCTCAGCAGTAAGAGTGCTTACTGCTCTTACAGGGGACCCAGGTTTCAGTTCCCAGCACCCACAGTGGGTGGCTCACAACCTCCTTATAACTGGAGTTCTCCAGTTTCTGACTCCCACTTCTGACCTCTGTTAGCACTTGCATGCATATGGTGCATGTACAGACAAGCAGACATACACATAAATAAAATAAATACAAATTAATTACATTTATTTGTTTGCTTATTTATGTGTGTGAAGGTCAGAGGACAAGTTGAGGGAGTCAGTTCTCTCCTTTCACCGTGTGAGTCCTTGGTGTTAAACTCAGGTCATAGGCTTCGCAACAAGTGCCTTTACCTGCTGAGTCATCTCTCACTGGGCCCCTCAAGTTTTCTTTTTCTTTCTTTTTTTTTTTTTTTTTAAGATTTATTTATTTATTATGCATACAGTGTTCTGTTTGCATGTATCCCTGCAGGCCAGAAGAGGGCACCAGAGCTCATTACAAATGGTTGTAAGTCACCATGTGGTTGCTGGGAATTGAACTGAGGACCTCTGGAAGAACAGCCAGTGTTCTTAACCTCTGAGCCATCTCTCCAGCCCAAGTTTTCTTTTTTATAGTGTTGGCACTTTGTGTGTGTGTGTGTGTGTGTGTGTGTGTGTGTGTGTGTGTGTGTGTGTGTGTGTGTATGTGTGTCTTGCAATGGTAAGTAAGAACTCTGCCACTGAGATACACTTTCAGTCCTTCCTTGTCTGTAATGGAGCTACTTCTCAATTATGAAATGATAGAAAACATAATAGTTCTAATGAGCTCTCTTTACTAGAAGCCAGCTTTACATCTCTTGGTAAGTTTGTTTAGCATTCTTGGTTGCTTTTATGTTGACTGATTATATTCCATCATTGATTGTATGTGCCTGTGCTTTTCCTTTTCTTCTAAACTGGTTATCACCATTTTCTTTTTTCTTTTCTTTTCTTCTTTGTTTTTTGTCCCAGTGTATCCCAGTAAATTAGAAAGTTTTTTTTTTTGTATCTTAGTTAGAGTTTCTATTGCTATGACAAAACACAATGACCAAAAAGCAAGTTAGGGAAGAAAAGAATTTATTTGGTTTACACTTCCACATTGCTGTTCATCACTGAAGGAATTCAGGACAGGAACTCAAACAGGGCAGGATCCTAGAGGCAGGAGCTGATGCAGGGGCCATGGAGGGGTGCTGCTTACTGGCTTACTTCCCTTGGCTTGCTCAGCCTGCTTTCTTATAGAACCCAGGACCACCAGCCCAGGGATAGCACCACCCATCATGGACTGGGCCCTCCCCCATTGATCACTAATTGAGAAAACGCCTTATAGCTGGATCTCATGGAGGTATTTCCTCAACCGAGGCTCCTTCTTCTCTGAAGACTGTAGCTTGTGTCAAGTTGACACACAAAACCTTTGTTGGAGTGGGTGTGGCCTTGTTGGAGGAAGTGTGTCATTGTGGGGGTGGGCTTTGAGATCTCATATATGCTCAAGCCCCACCCAGTGGCTCTGTTCACTTCCTGCTGCCTTTGGATCAAGATGTAAGGACTCTCTCAGCTCCAGCAGCATGTCCGCCTGCATGCTACCTTGCTTTCTGCCCTGAGGATAATGGACTAAACCTCTGAGCTGTAAGTGAGCTATCCTGTTAACTGTTTTCCTTTATAAAAGTTGCCATGGTCATGGTGTCTCTTCACAGCAATAGAAACCCTAACTAAGATAGTTTGTCTGTTTTTGCACTGAGTAATGTTTTTTTTTTTTTTTTTTTTTTTTTTTTTTTTTTTTTTTTTTTTTTTTTTATCAGGGAAACCTTATTTGGGGGTTGTGGCTCTGCTAGTACATTTTCACCTCAAGGAATGACTTCAGTGGGAATTACCTCACAATGCTGCTAGAGATAAGTGTTTTCTATGCCAGGAATGAGACTTGGGTCCATGAGGACTTTTAAGGAATAAGATATAATCACACTAGCATTGAATTGTTGTATTTGGAACTCACAGACATCAGCCTGCTTCTGCCTCCCAAGTGCTGGGATTAAAGGCATGCACCACCACCACCACCTGGCTTTTGGATGCCTTTTAAACCAGCAGTCCAAGTATTTTTGAGAGGACAGTTTGGGCTGATTTAGTACCTGACCAGTGTGGGCACATCATTCTGTGTTCACATATGCCTATGATGGACTAGCTGTGATCCAGAATATATAGATAATATATAAAACTATGTACACAGGAATGAGATGGTTATTTTGTTGTTGCTGTTAAAAAGGAAGACTACTTTTTATTTTTTATTTTAACTTTCTTTTTATTTTATTCTTTGTGTCTCTTACATCATACACCTCCATCCCATTCATTTCTCCATCCCTTTGTATCCACCCTCTGTCCTTGCAACTTCCCCCACAAAATAAAATAAAATAAAATTTAAGAGAAAAAAAAAGATGGAAAAAGAGAAAAAAAAAAAAGGAAAAATCAATCCTGTCATGGAAACTGTTGTGTGACACAGTGAGTCACACAGTAAACCCTTTTATCCATGTATCTTTACTTACAAAGTGTCATTGGTCTGGTTCAAGACCTCTGATTTCTGGCACACTATTGATGCTGGGTCCTCACTGGAACTCCTCTTGGTTATCCTGCTTTTGCCCTGTGTTTTGGAGATCTGCAGCTTTGGATCTGCGGGACCAGCCCCTTCATGTGCTCCAGCAAATCACAGATGGGGTGGATGTTGGAGTGGGCCAACTCATAACCCTGGTTCTGGGCCTGGGCAGCTGTAGGGTTGGTCAGTCTGCCAGCTCTCCCCTGTCCTCAGCACCAGGGAGAGCTCTCCTGCATTGCCCTGGCTAGTTCATCCTTGGTACCCATAAGCAGGGGGTAGGGTCTGGTTCTCCTGCTTTCATGCCCTCAGGGTCAGGACTAACCCTTTTTAAATGCAAGCATTTCCTTGCAGAGGAGGTTACCTCAATGGAAAGAATATGAAACTTTGGAGATATCAAAGTTTGGAGTGTTGCTGAATACTCTGAAATTCCCAGAGTGGGTGAGTGGGATGCAGCAGCTGGGCAGATGTGGCATGAGGGCATGGAGCCCAGGGAACCAGAGTCTGTTTCGGGAGTGAACTGGTATTGATTTCACTTTGTGTTCCAGAATGAGAACATGATTTAACTGGAAAATCAGAATATTGGATTTCCTAAGTAATTGACTTAGCAGTAGACACACAATCTCATTTGCACTGATTAGAATCATACCCAGTACTTCTGTTCAAGCATGGAAAATAAAAAAAGAAAGAGAGTAAAGCTTTCCTATTTGCTGGAAAAGAAGCAGTTAAAAACATAAGCTTGTATATGCTTTGCCTTGCTATCACGTGGAATAGATCTTCATGATGAAAGCCAATAGAAAAGAGCTGAAAGATGGAGGGAAGAGGTCATATTAACACAAACCAAGTCAAGATTCATGTACATACACCAGCCAACATGCTGAACATCCAGACTCTCTTACCAGAAATCCATTTTTTTTAATTGTTACAACAGAAAAATTCATTAGGATAAGTAATCTCTTTCCAGTTGAACAGGGCCTTAGACAATAGATAAGAAGCAAGACACACACTCTCTCTGCAGGTTTACAGTTATGGGACCTGAACGCTTTTGTGACTAACAAAAGAGCTGGAGTCTGCTGAGTTTCGAAGTCTATTCTTGTCCACTTGCAGATGGATTCAGACCATTTGATTGTCACGGTGATTTTGTTTTTCATATTCTTGTTGCAGTTTTTTGTTGTTTGTTTTCAGATGGGGGTCTCATGTAGCCCAGACTGGCCTTGGACTTAATACATAGCCAAGGACGGCCTTGAACTCCTAATCCTCCTCCTCCCTTCTGCTGGGATTCAGGCCTGCCCTTTGGCATGCATCTTAAGAAAGAATATTTTCACTGAATGTAAATTCCAAGTTGATGACTTTTTTTTTCTCCCAAGAACTACAGAGATAAATTTCACTTTTTAAACCATATTTATGTATTTATTCATTTTTAACTTTTTATATGTATGTGAGTATGTGCTAAAGTGGTTGTAAATGTATCCAAATGTGTGCAGGAGCCTGAAGAGGCCAGAAGAGGGTATCAGACCCCCTGGAACTGAAGTTGCAGGTGGTTGTGAGCTGCCATTTGGGTGCTGGGAACCAAACCCAGGCCCTCTGTAAAAGCAGTAAGGGCTGAGCTTAAGTGCTGAGCCATCTCTCTAGCCCATCTTAGGTAGTCCATTAGCTTCTGATGGCCATAGTGTCAGATGAGAAATCTACGTATATTTGAATACACATGCAATGCATCATTTTTCTCTGGCTGCTTTCAAGAGCTTACTTTTAGCAGCTGAAATGTTTTGTATTCAAGTGTAGTTTACTTTGTATATTATCTTCAAATATCTTGAACCTATCTATACATTACATCCCAATAAATTTCAAAAACATTGCTATCATATCTTAAATATTTTTGTCCTTACTCTCTAACTACATGTATATTAACACCTTCTGTTATTATCTCAGCAATTTAATGACGTTTTGAAATCTTAAAAAAAACTTGTCTACTAGATCAGATAATTTCTGATTCCTTCTGTTTGTCTTTTCATTTTATTTTGATTGCTATTTAAACTTGTGAGTTCTTTTAAATCAAACTGATTTGCTGTTAAGTCTTGAGTTGTTCTATTTTCAATCTGCTTAAAAAAAAAATTCCGGCCGGGCGGTGGTGGCGCACGCCTTTAATCCCAGCACTCGGGAGGCAGAGCCAGGCGGATCTCTGCGAGTTCGAGGCCAGCCTGGGCTACCAAGTGAGTTCCAGGAAAGGCACAAAGCTACACAGAGAAACCCTGTCTCGAAAAACCTAAAAAAAAAAAAAAAAAAAAAAAAAATTCCGGAATTTCTTCTTGAACTAAGCATGGCAATTCACACCTATAGTCCCAGCACTCAAGCAGTCATGGCAGAAGTGTTGTGTGGTGGAGGCCAGCCAGGCCTAAAGAGTAAATTTCAAAATACCCTGGTTACAAAGTGAGACCTTAACTCAAAAATCCACAAAAACTTCCTTTTGATTTTATTTTATAGTTTCTATATTTTATTAAGATTCTTTTATGTTTTCATTAATAGAAACATGTTTTCTTATATTTCAATGAGCAGAGTATGAAAATTTCTGTCTGCTGGGTATGTGGATTGAAATAGAGTACTTATTTAATATGTGTTAGACTCTGGGTTTGATTCTTATGCACGATAGATAGATAGATAGATAGATAGATAGATAGATAGATAGACAGACAGACAGATAGATAGACCCATGCCTATTAATTTCTTCATTTGGGTTATTTGGGAGTTGATATTGTTTCCTGGTCTTGTATCTTGAAAATGGCCACATTTTCTGGGTTTTTATTAAACCCAGAGTTGGAACAATTATGGCCATATCCTGGGTGCTGTTCAATATTATACAATTAAGAGTTTAGATTCTATTTCTCTAAGGATTTTTTTCTTACAAACTGTATGGCCGTGGCAGGCTTCTTGTTATCTAGTTCTTCTATCTTAAATTAACCCATATCTATTAGTCTATATGTTGCCATGTGGCTCGTGGCTTACCTTACACCTCGCTTTTCATGGCGGTGGCTGGCAGCGTCTCTCTCCTTTTTTTTTTTTTTTTTTAAGAGAAGAGGTTAACATTGTTAAGGTGGGTCTGTGAACTCTCTATGGCCACAGCTCAGATGTCCATTCCTTCTTTTGCTCCTTAGCTGAGATTCTCTAGTTGGTCTTCTTCCTGCACAGGGCACTGATTTGGGTAGCTTTACAAACAGAGTTTGGATGTCTCCCTTCCTGGATCTCCTCTTAGACTCTGTTTGCACTTTCCAGGGTCTGTTGCTGTTCTGAACTTTGTTCTCTATTTGCTCAGGTAGAAAAACTGTGTCCTATTAGTTTGGGTCAAATGGAATGGGACTGATTGCATGCCGCCCTCAGCTAAACCTGGAGCTGTGAGATATTCACCTTTTTCTGGTCCTTAGGTTTAGGTTCTTCTGGAATATGTACGCCTTGTGTTCACTCTGTAGTGACTTCAGGTCATTGCATTTACTTGCTTGCATTTTTATTGTTTTTAAGAATTATGCCTTCTTATTTGAGAAAGGGTTCAGCCTAGTAAGATCTTACGTACTCATTAGAGGCTTTCCCAGATGATATCTAAGTGCAATGGAGCCTGATTTCCATGATCAGAACCTGATTATCCCATTGGCTTTTCTTATTCTTTGTCTCACTTCCTTACCCAGGCTTCCTTAAGATTTATTTTATTTATGTATATGTGCATGTCTGTGAGTTGTTGTGATACCTGTGGCTGCAGATCTACAGATGCTCTGTAGCTGGAGTTACAGGCAGTTGTGAACTGCCTGACATGGTGCTGAAAACTGAATACAGGTCCTCTGGAAGAGCAGTGAGTATTTGTAACAGCTGAGCCATGTCTCCAGCCTCATCAAACATGCTTTCTAAGCTACTTATATGTGATACTTTATCTCAGGGTTCACTTTGGGGGTTTCCTCATCATCATCTCCTTCCTCCTTCTCCTTCCTCACTAGTGTTGAAGAAGAAGCCTAGGACCTTGCACATGCTAAGCACATGTTCTACCACTGAGACACATTGTTGGCCCTTTGCATGTTTTCCTTATGGCAGAGGCTCCAGGAACTAGGGGACTCTGGGAATCTTGGGATGCCTCTAACAGCTTCTGTTTAGAAGTGATGTGTAGTGAATATTCCATGTGCAAAGTAATGCAGTCAAGACCAAAGTCAACATATTTGCCAAAGGGAAGAAATAATTAACTGCAGACAGTAGAACAATCTCCAACAGCTCTACTCATAATTTTTGTTCCTGTGATACCATGGCTGCTATCTCTAACAACTGGAAGAAATGTATCACAAAGAAGACATAGCTTATTGAATCATATTTTCTTCTTCTTCTGGTATGGTGATATTTTATTTGTACTGAAATGTGCTTTTATTTGTATGTTAATAAATAAAGTTGCCTGGGGGTCAGAGCTAATAGCAAGCCATAGCAGAAGCTGGGTGGTGGTGGTGCATGCCTTTAATCCTAGCTCTCGGGAGGCAGAGGTAGGGAGACCTCTGTGTGTTCAAGGATACAGCCAGCATGGAGACACACGCTTTTTTTTTTTTTTTTTTTTTTTTTTTGGTTTTTCGAGACAGGGTTTCTCTGTGTAGCTTTGCGCCTGTCCTGGAACTCACTTGGTAGCCCAGGCTGGCCTCGAACTCACAGAGATCCGCCTGGCTCTGCCTCCCGAGTGCTGGGATTAAAGGCGTGCGCCACCACCGCCCGGCTGAGACACACGCTTTTAATTTCAATACCAACCATAGAAGACCTGGAGGTCTGTACAGACAGGCAGTGATGAGGAGGTCATGTGGTTGGGTTTACAACAATGAGAAGGCAGAACAGAAAGTCAATAAAAAGCACAAACACACAGGAAATAACTCTCTTGCGGAGAGGTAGGACAGCAGTGGCAGTGAAGGGTAAGGTTTTTAATCTCAGCTCTTAGCTATTGCTCTGACCTCTTGGCTTTCATCTCTGAATCGGCTCTGTGTTTTTTATTTAAAAAGACGGTTACATCTACATTCTGGTACTTAAAGGTTGAACCTAGTGGCAAGGATGCTAAGCACTCTACTACTGATTCCATCCTCAGCCCTAAGGTTTGAAATGTCAAAAGTAGAAAAGAGTATTTATTAAGTGCCTAAATAAGAGTTCAGACAGGAGTCATAGGGATTCAGAGACCATGAACACTAAGTCCGGGAGAGTTTTCACAAATGAGAGACTGCTTGTGATATGTACCCATCACTTTTTCTTGCTGTGAATAAATACTATGACCAAAACAACTTGTGGGAGAAACAGTTTATTTTGACTTATGGTTCTGGAGGGAGAGTCCGTTAGGGTAGGGGAAGCATGGTAGCAGGTGGTCAAATCAGAAAGCCCAGAGATCACATATTTTCATCTCACACACAAAGTGGACTGAAGGTATGTGGCAAAACTATGAGCTCTCAAATCTCACTCCCAGGGACTACTTCCTCCAGCAAACAGTACCACCAACCGGGTCTTCAAATCCCTCAGCCTGTGGGAGACGTTTCCCATCCAGATCACCACATGTTGTGTTGAGAGACAATGAGGATTTAAGTAAATTGTAAGCAGTGCCAACAGGTAAAAAAGGTTCAGGATTGGACTAGACTGGCCTTATCATTGGGGTGCTTTGGGAGGAGGGACACTGGATGCTGCTTGAAGAGCATGAATGTCAAGCAGGGTACAAAGACTTAAGAAAATTGGAAGTTGGGTATGGTGATACACACTGGTATACCTAGGACTCAGGAGCGTCTTAGGTTTAGGCCAGCCTAGGCTACATCAAGAGACCTTGCCTCAAAAAGAAAATAACAGCAACAACAACAAAATAAACACCAAACAGACAACTAACAAGGAATCCTGAGTGTGACTCAGAATTGCAAAGCTGTGTTTACAAGGATTGTCCCGGCAGTCCTGGAGGAGGAGAGCCAGGCAGCAGCAGGGGGACCTTCTCTGGTACTGCACACAGAAGCCATTCTTCTTTCTTCTGGGCTGTCTACTGGTGCTGTGACACAAGGATATGACAAACATGTGGCAAGAATGACAAATATTTCCTCAGTGCGTACTTGACTCCCACTCCTAGGAAAACAAAAATGTCTTTCTAGTTTTTTTTCTTTCCCCTGAGTCTCCTATCTGACCAAATAAAGAGCATGCCTTGGTGGAAGACAGTACTTCCTACACAGATGTATAATTAGAGTGGCGTTTTGAGATAGGTTAAATGTATAATGAAACACTGCAAAGGAGAGGGAGATATTTGCACACTATCATGCTTTATTTTGCTTTTGAGCTAACCAAAGAAAGACATTTGAAAACAACTTTCTGCTGCAGACCTGAAAATAGAGAAACAATTTCTCCAATTTTCCATCTTAGAAGTCTCTAGCGAACTGCAATGCCCAGAAGCTTCTGGAAGGCAGTGACAGTGGCTGTGGTAAGAGTTTCTACTCGTTACTATTACATTATTTCTCCAACTTGTTGTTGCTGTTGGTTGCTGGTAAATATGTGTTATGTGAATGCTGCTCCATCTTGTATATGACGATTGTAGAGGTCTGAATGAGACAATTTGATTTTGCAATTAGATTTATGACTTGGTTAAAAGAAAAAGAAAAGGTGTAACATGTACATTTATCATTCACCAAACCATTCACCTCAGAACTGAGATTTCTTCTCAGATCCTTCCGATCATGATTATGACATGAGATTGCATTGCTTCGTACTAAACATGTGGCTAGAATTAAAGCTAACGAGGCAGAAACCGTTTAAAAATACAGAGACTAGCATCTGGAATCCTACACATGCACTCAGCTGATCTTCAATGCTCTGTGTCAATGCTCTGCCTTGATACTGGCTGCTGCAACCATATAAAGCAGTTGCTGTTATTCTCCTCACTGTACAATGAGGGAACAGCCTGTGCAAGAAGCAGGAAAGCGGTGAAAACCTCACACAGTACCAGGTAAAGCTAGTGCCAAACCTAGGTGCGTTTGAATGGAAGGCCCAAACCTAGTGCCAGACGTGCACACTTGTGTTCCCATTGCTTGTGAGGTAGAAGCAGGAGGATAAGAAGTCAGGATCATCCTCAGCTGCATAATGACTCTGAGGTCAGCCTTGGCTTCGTGAGATCCCGTCTCAATACCTATTGAACAACAGCTTTATTTCAGCTGCAAAATGTTAAAGCCACCCGAACACCACCACAAATCAGTTTCTCTCTTCTTTCAGGCATGTTCTCTTTTAGATTTTGTCCATATGCATTGATAATTTGTGTTTGGTTTTTGCTACCTACCCAACGAGGCCTGGAATGTGCTGTGTGGATCAGGTTGGCCGTGAACTTGTGAGGATCCTCTTGTCTCTACTTCCTGATTACAGCTGTGAGCCTCCATGCTCAGCTTTGTGCTTTTAAACATTTTTATAACTATATGCTGTTCCACTAAGAGGACCCATGTGCACTCATTAAACCATTCCCATAAGATTTGAAAGAGCATAAAAATGAAAAAAGTTAATACGTTGTAGTTAACGTTTTAAGTACAATTTTAAGGCTGACAAGGAAATCCTATTTTAAGTATTATAATGTTGGGCTGCTCTTATGTTGGGGTTTTCAATACTATCCTTGGGCTCAACCACGCACCAGCTTCACAGAACTCAGCAAAGCTGCTCCACACATGGTTATGGCTTAAGATAGTAAACAGATGAAGATAAAATCTGCAATAGGAGAAGGCATAGAGCTAACGTCGAGAAGAAAGCTGGCACAAGCTTGATGGCACTGCCTCCTGTGAGGTTGGAGGCATGCCATTTTCCCCCAGCAAAGTGTGCGCTATTGCAGAGCAAGGATGTGCTCTCAAGCCTTAGCAGCCAAGACATTTGTAAGACATTTGTTAGGATTCCCAGCCTTCCAAAAGCCACACTACAGAGTGGTACAAAAGCTTGAGGCATACAGCACTCTTACGAGACGGAGTATTCCCACGATGAGGTTAAGAGCCAATCCTTTCTACTGTGCAGGAACTGGGAAGCCAAGTCCTGCTCGAGTAAGTCACTTGACTTCCAAAAACTTTGAAGTTAGCATGCAAAATAATGGATTTCATTTTTATATGTCCATGCATATACATCATTCACTTTGCTCAAATTCTGGATTATGTCTTTACTCAATACTGGTATAGACTATTTTAAGAGGCCAGATTTAAAAATTGTGATTTCATGCAGCTGTGATGGCTCACACTTGTAGTGCTGGCACTGAGGAAACTGGCAGGAAGAAGGCAGATGCCAGCCTTCAATACATACTTATTTCCAGAGCAGCCTGGACTACAGACTGAGACCCTGACACAAAACCAGACCAGACCAAACCAAACATCATGATGTCATAGTGTTTGAAAAGGCTTGTACCATTAACCTATTATCTTTTACTAAAAAAAAATATTTTTTTTTTGTTTTGGACACAGGGTCTTACTGTGTATCCCTGGCTGGCCTGGAACTCATACAGACCAGGCCGACTTTAACTCAGAGATCTGCCTGCTTCTGCCTCTCAAGTGCTGGGATTAAAGCTGTGCACCACCATGCCAAGCCTCAGTTTTCCCTTTTTACCGTGTATGCGACTGTGTCTTAGAGCAGACAAGTATTGCTGGGTCACATAGTGATTGACAAGATGCATGGCAATTAAGCATGCCGTTTTTCAGTGAAAATACATTGGAAGTGAATTACGTGTTTACTGCTAAAGACACATTCACATTCAATTTACTGTATTTGTTCTTAGTTTCTTAGCATGTGGAAATACCCACCACCTGTAATGCATATAAACAAAACTCCTATCACCCACCACAGGGGCTTATTTGTTAAGTTTGGGTGGGAGGACTCAGAAATTTGCATTTTAACCAAAGTATCCAGGTGATTTCTGAGAATTTGCACACTGATAACTGGAAACCTTCCTTCTTTCCAGGTCACATCACACTAATGTTCATAAAAGAAAGCCAGTGGCCTTAACTTCCTGCCTGAGGCTAGTCGTTTTACTGACCCCCACAAGCACCTTTTCTCTCACTATTCCCTAGATCAGTGGCTCTCAACCATCCTGCTACCGTGACCCTTTAATACAGTTCCTCATGTTGTGGTGACCCCAACCATAAAATTATTTTTGTTGCTATTTCATAACTAATTTTGCTACCGTTATGAATTGTAATGTAAATAATTTTTTTCTGATGGTCTTGGGCATCCCCTAAGAAAGGGTCATTTGACCCCCAAAGGGGTCTCAAAACACAGGTTGAGAACAGCTGCTCTATAGCCTTACCCAAATTGACCCATTATACTTTTTTGGGCAGTTTGTGTTTGCAACTTTGGACCCCAACCACGGGCCTTTTTTCTTCTTGGTATTGTGGAGCCAGCAACAAGACCAAGCTGACTGCAAAGACGGTAACTCTCTGCCCAAAATATTAGGAGAATTAGGAGATGAATTAGTGAGTCAGCCTCTTGGTTCATTTCGGGGGGGTATATGTCTTGGAGTGACAGATTTAAGGTAAAAGAAATGAGGGGTGAGAGTCAGGCATGGTGGTAATCCCAGCATTAAATAGACTGAAGCAAGAAGATCAGGAACTCAAAACCATGCTAGGTTGCAGTGAGTTCAAGCCCAGCCAGGGTTATATGAGAACTTATTCAAAAATATCAAATAAATAAATAAATAATAAATGGGGGGAGGTGGAGAGAAATATTCATCCTTTTCTGGAAACTAGGAATTTTCCAGAAATTGGGACATTACCTATTTTTTACTCCTGTTACAATTCTTTTTGGTTGTATTCATGGCAACGTCAACAGCGTCACTGAGCATGCAGATTCATTATAATGAAGGTAGAGGTTGGTCACTCTGGCAGCCATCTTAGATCCAGCAGATTTCAGCTAGCACATCCGAAGTGGGATTTCTATCTATAGATGTCCTGTCTTCAAAGGTCAAGAAGATCAGGACAAGAGAGGAATTCAGCTGGGTCGCCTCTGAGTAAGATAGCACTTCCCTTCATGTGGAGACCCACAGGGGCTTCCGAGTGAGAATTTACTCAAGGTCAGAGAATCTGGGCTTGCTTTACCCAGTGGGGCTGCAAAAAGGGATGATTTGACCACGGGCGTGGTTACCAGGTGTTTTGAAGGGTCTACACTTGGCTGTATGGTGTCCTTTGATCTTGCAAGGGGGAGGTCTTTTGCCTCTCCCCTTGGCATTGTTTAAAAAATTCTTTTGAATAAATAAAGGGGCTCTTGGGTATTGACTCAGGCTCTCCTGAAGTTATCCTGTGTTTCTGTCTTTCTTCTGGGTCTCTCTGATATTTTCTTAATTCCTCTCTCCTCCACCTAAAAACTCTTCAAAAGGTGGGAGCAGGTCAGAACTGGACTCCTACACCTTTACAATTTGTCCCTACTATAATTGTGGTCACCTAATGTTCTCGTCTTTCTCTTTTTCCCTTTCTCCTTTCTTGATGGGGATCTGCCCCTTCCTCATTCTATTGGGGACAACAGCAAGGCTGTTGTTAGCTAAATGCTGTACTTACTAGCTGGGCTCTGGGGCCTCTAGTGATCATTACCTGGTCAAATATGGTGCTGTATCCTCTAGATCAGGAAGCATTTATATGGTCTAATTTGCTTACTGGGTAATATTCCATGGGGCTTCAATCTGAACACCAAGGAGAGAAGTAAGTCTCATGTTTTTCTGTGGCTGCTGAATGGAAAAACATAGCTTTGTAGTTTTCCATGGTTGCATCTATCTTCTGTAATATGGAGGAAATCTTTCTGTAGAAAAACACAGAGGTCCACATACAATGAGAATTAGAGGCACAATCTGAGGAGAAATAATAAAAGTACTTTGAGTTCTGTCTCCTTGATGTCAGTGGGACACATCTCATTTTCCACCCCTCTTATTCTCAGTTACATGAGTCAATAAATCCTTGACTTCTCTTTTTGCTCAATGGATTTGTTGTTTAAAATAGTGCAAATAGGGGCCAGTGGGGTGACTCAGTGAGTAATGATGATTGCCATAAAGCCTGAATACATGAGCACAATCCCCAGGACCAACATGGTGGAAGGAAAGAACCAATTCTTGAAAGTTTTCCCTTGACCTCTACACACACATGCCATATGATATATTTGCCCCCTCCCCCACATAAATAAATATAATTTTTTAAATAATGAAATGGCACAAACATTATTTTATGGTTTTGTAGTGGGATGGGCAATATGTATCTCAATGGTCTAAAAGCAGGTGTCAGCAGGGCCTTATAACTCTCTGGAGGCCATAAGAAGATCCATCTCCTTGCTCGTTTAGGTAGCTGTCAGAGTTCAGTTCCTTGTGGTAGGAATGAAGTCTTTTCCTACTGGGGGCACTCCGCTTTGAGAGCCTGTTCCTTCCACTTTCATAACGAGCAACCATTCTGCCTGCATTGCTCAATCCTTTTTAGACTGTGTTTGGAAGGCTGCAGATACTGCTCAGTGGTAGAACACTTGCCGAGCATGCGCAAGGCCCCGGGGCTCCGCCCCTAGCACCGCAAAACCACAGCAGTTTTCTTTGGAAACTTGCAATGACTGAGTTCCACATGCATCTTCTTCTTTGGTGTGTCCTGGGTCTGTCTCAAATGAGAAGCACAAGCTCTTGTGAGGCTTTTGGGAAGCCCAAGTGCCCAAGAAATAATGATTAAATAGATAGATCAGTGAAAAATAATAGTGGATTCTGTGTTTGTTGACTTGGGACAAATCACTTAGCCTCTCAGAGTCAGTTTTTTGTCTACAGAAGGAGAGGGCTGAGTTAGAGGATTTCAATGCCTTACATTGTACTTACTTTATTTTTCTGGGTTTGTAACCCTTGATGGCTCAAACTTGTGGCAGTTCTCCTTCCCTTTGCTCCTCAGTGCTGCCATACTTGTCTTTTTGCCTTTACTCTTTAAAATGCAGTTCCCAACAGGATGGTTTGATTACCACAGCAGAGACTCATGCCTCTGCCATTTGAAAGTCATGATTGTGGCGTGCTTTGCTTTTTGGCCTATGTAATCTTTCTGCTTTATATTGTTTTTTTTTTTCACAAATAAAGGTGCTTTTGTCCTTTTAAAATATTCTATTATTATTTTTATATTATATGTATGCCTCTCGGTCTGGGTTTGTACACCTGAGTGTGGTACTTGCAGAGACAGAAGAGGGTGTTGGATCCCTAGACCTGGAGACACAGGCAGCTGTGAGCCACCTGATGTGGGTGCTAGGAATCTAACTCTGGTCCTCTGGAAGAACATTATGTACTCCCAGCCACTGAGCCATCTCTCCAGCTGGTACTGCTGTTCTTTAGCATATTTTGCAAACTTTTATATCTATAGCTACTTGAAGGATGAGTACAAAGAACTCCCACAAAGAACTCTCCTATTTCTCTCTAAACTGCTATCATGACTCATAATATAAATGTTATCATGGCAGGAATGACAGTGACCAACCACTGAGGCAAACATATTTACCAAGCCAGAGCTCATGTAAGAAAGATTTAACAAAGACAACACATGGCAAGTCAGACAGAGACAATCATGACTTCTCAGAGAGGGGAGGGGGTCACCTCTCAAAGAGGGACTGGACATCTTTTATAACAATTAAGGCTCGGTTCTTGATCTTATCTCATGTACCCCGTTGTGTGGGGTTCATAGCTAGAAGTGTAAGTGGGCTCTCACTGTCTCATGAAGTAGTACATTTATCCAGCAGCTGTCTTTCTTGAGATTGATCATTTGGGGTAAAGTGCTCTAGGTCATTTGGAGTTAGTCACTGGATGTTTGTAAAAGATGTCACAGGTCACTGAGGTCAGGTGAAGAGAGGACATTTCTACTTTTTGGGGGGACTTTTTTGTCTCTATACATATGCATAAATAAAACTTATATGTTATATAGCTGATTAGGTCTTTGTGGATGGTCTTCTTCTTCTTCTTCTTCTTCTTCTTCTTCTTCTTCTTCTTCTTCTTCTTCTTCTTTTTCTCCTTCTTGGTTTTTCGAGACAGGGTTTCTCTGTGTAGCTTTGCGCCTTTCCTGGAACTCACTCTGTAGCCCAGGCTGGCCTCGAACTCACAGAGATACGCCTGGCTCTGCCTCCCAAGTGCTGGGATTAAAGGCGTGTGCCACCACCTCTGGTCTTCTTCTCTTAATGAAAGCCTGTAAAGAAAAACCAGGGATGGACCTGCCCAGTTCTAATTCCTGCTCTTTAGGATGCTGTGCATCTGGCTGTGTATCAGGTTTCCTTCTGATTAGATCTAGGTAACAAGTCTGCAAGGCTGATTCTTAGCTCATTGTACTTCCCTAGGAGACTGGGGAAGGCGGCTTTTAGTAACCAGCGAGGCTGTGGGCTCCTTTAGACGAGGTCATGCAGCAGGAGGTTCTCTTTTGAAAGAGTTTTTTTTTTCCTGCTATTTTTTTCTCTCTTGGGATAGATAAGCATTTCATGGTCATTCTTCAAGACCATGTGAACACAGTACTGCCCATTCCTCCCCGCACCCCCTTTCTTTTCTGGTGATGATGGTACCCAGAGCTTTGCACATACCAGCAAGTGCTGTACCACTGAGTTATAACCCACCCTCAACATGTGGCTCGGGGTGGCCTTGAACTTTCTGTGTGGTCTAGGCTTGTCTCAACCTTACCGTTATCGAACCCTGGCTTCTTAAGTGCTAGGAAAACAGGCAGGAGCAGCCATACCTAACCGAGTGTTTATATCTATCACTAATTATGTTTTTCAATTGCTTATTACATTAGAGACAATTTTCTCTTTAAGGCAAGATCTCATGTAACCCAGGTTGGCCTCAAACCTGTTATATAGCTGAAGGTGACCTTGAGCTTCTGAATTTCTTGCTTGTACTTCCCAAGTGGTAGGATTAAGGTAGGAACCAACATGTCTGGCTGAATGGTTATATTTTATTTATTTAATTAGGCAATTGAATTTCTGTGGGGTGTGTGTGTGTATGTGTGTGTATATGTGTGTGTGTATGTGTGTGTATGTATGTGTATGTGTACGTGTGTATATGTGTGTGTGTATATGTGTATGTTTGCATGAGTGTATGTATGTGTGTGTGTGTGTGTGTGTGTGTGTGTGTGTGTATGTGTGTAGATACACATGTGAGGATACCTGTGCCTTTGGAGGCTAGAAGATAATCTCAGGAGTTAATTCACTTTATTTTTAAATATTAATTTATTTTTATTTTATGTGTATGAGCATTTATGCCTACATGCATGTAAGTGCACTGCATGTATATCTTGTACCTCCAGAGACCCAAAAGGGCACCAGGTTCCCTGGAACTGTGGTTAAGGACAACTATGAGCCACCATGTAGGTGCTGGGAACTGAACCTGGGTCCTCTGTAATTGCAGCAAATGCTTTCAACCTCTAGGCCATTTCTCCACCCCCCAACTTGTTTTTTTGTGAAGCAAGGTTTATAATTGGCCCAGAGCTCTCTAATTTAGGCTAGGCTGGCTGGCCAGTGAGTCCCAGGGACCCACCTGTCTCTGTCTCTCTAGAGCTGGCCTTCTAAGTACATCACTGTAACCAGCTGGTTTTTGTTTTGTTTTGTCTTTACCATGGACTCAGGAGATGGAATTCAGGTCCTCATGCTTCAAGGCAACTGCTTTCCCTAGCCCTTAATTTAGAGACAGAATCTCATGTGTTCCAGGCTAGCCTTGAACTTGACATGTGGGAGGCACAGGCTTGTAACCTCTGCTATGGGATGCTACAGGAAGGATCAAAAATTATTATTTTTTTAAGTTGTAGTTGAAATACAATGACACCATTTCTCCCCCCACCCCTTTTTCCCTCCCCAACCTTCTCACTCCCTCTCAATTTTGATGGCTTCATTTTCTTTGATTATTATTGTTACATATGAATATGCACATAAATATATAAATACAACCTGCTGAGTCCATTTGGTGTTGCTTGTATGTGTGTATGTGATTCTGCAATCTTCCCTGAGCCCTTAGGTGCAGGAGTGGTGTGTCGATGTATCTGTTGGGGCTGGGCTCCCCACAGTCAATTGATCTCTGCATTTTGACCAGTGTGATTTCCTGCAGTGGTTTCCATTAGACCTTGCCTCAACACAAAAACAATTTTAAAAGCTGGGGACATACCAGTGGTAAAGTATTTGCCTAGCAAATATGTATGTGTTCCTGGGTTCAATCCCCAGTACTCAGGGGGAAAACAAACAAGGTAAAGTGATTTTGATCTCAAAAAAACAAAAAAAAAATAATGATTTTGACAACCATAAAAAACTGGCAAGAACGACTGAGCTGTTCATGGCACACAGGACTCAGTGTCTATGGAGACAGTGAGACAGAAAATCATCTCATTTACTTAGAATAATATGGAATTACAATGAGTCTTTATCCCACTAACCAGCTCCCAAATAATGACACAGAGAGGCTTCTTATTAATTATAAAAGCTTGGCCTTAGCTTAGGCTTGTTTCTAACTAGCTCTTAAAACTTAAATTAACCCATTTCTATTAATCTACGTGCTGCCACGTGGCTTGTGGCTTTTACTTCTCCTCCTGCATGTCCTGCTTCCTCTGCATCCAACTGATGACTCCCCCTTTCTTTTTCCCAGAGCTCTCTCTGTCCAGAAGTCTCATCTATACCTCTTGCCTAGCTATTGGCCATTTAGCTTTTTATTACACCAATCACAGTGACATATCTTTACACAGTGTAATCAAATATATCACAACAGGGAATTGTGTTCACATGATGGATTAACAGAAAAAGTGTAAATTTGGGAACAGATAGCAGTTGTCCTAATCTCCCTAGTATTTTTCTGATTTCCAAATGGGGAAGAACAAAGCCCAGTGGTCAGTGGAAGGAAATTTATAAATCACTGGATCTAAACTTTGCTAGCTCACGTCCCTTAGAGTTCAGGAGAACCTCATGTTGCCCTGACAGTTGCTTCCAGTGAATTGATGTGGTACTTCATTCAGGCCTTTCTTTGTAAGTCATGAAGTAAACTAAAAACACATTGAAAACTGACTAATCCTTACATGCTTGAAAACTTCATTATTGCTTAATACAAGGACATAAAAAGTAATGGAAAAAACAAAGTGAATATTGAAAAACATTTCATCCATACAAAGCAGGAAAACTTTTCTATGCTCATTTAGACAGCGAATGGAGGCTGGAAAGATGACTCAGCAGTTAAGAGCACCTGCTGCTCTTACAGATGACCAGAGCCACTCAAGTGGCTCACAACTTCCTATACTGCAGCTCCAAGGGATCCAACACCTGTAGCTGGAGAATTTCTCCAGCTCCCGCCAAGTCCCACCAGTCCGGGAGTCCACTTATAAAATAAACACACATACTCTTACATTATTTAAACTGCTTGGCCATTAGCTCAGGCCTATCATTGTCTAGCTCTTATTCTTATATTTAGCCCATTTCTATTAATCTATACTTTGCCACATGGCTTGTGGCTTATCGGTACCTTACATCTTCCTTGTCCTGGCGGTGGCTCCAGGCAATCTCTCCCTTCCCTTCCTGTTTCCTCAATTCTCCTCTCTGTTAGTCCCGCCTATACTTCCTGTCTGGCTATTGACCAATCAGTGTTTATTTATACAGAGCAATATCCACAGCAAACACCCTCTTCTGGCCTCTTGGAGCACCCATATGCATGTAACACACACACACACACACACACACACACACACACACACACACACACACAAAAAGTTCAGGACAGAAATGGACTCAGTGCAGAATTCTATAAACCTTTTAAGAAAGACCTAACATCAATACTTCTTAAATTGTTCCACAAAACAGAAAGGCATGGAACACTATCAGACTCTTTCCATGATCCCAGTATTACCCTGATACCCAAACTGGATGAGGACAAATAACCCAAAGGGAACTAGAGACCAGTTCCCACAATGAACACAGATGCAAAGTTCTCAATAACATTCTTGTAAACTGAACTCAAGGACACACTGAGAAGATTATGACCAAGCTAGTTTCATTTCAAGGATGCAGTGTTGGTTCAACATATACAAATCAATAAGTGTAATTCAGTACATGAATAGACTTATGGACAGAACTCATTTGATCATTTCAACAGATGTAGAAAAGGCACAGGCAGGAAAGAAATGGGAAAAGAAGATGCCGAATTATTCCTAATAGCAGACTATTTGGTAGTACTAGCACAAAAACAGACCCATAGACCAGTGGAAGACAGGACTCAGAAGTAAACCCACAGGGTTACAGTTACCTAATCTTTGAAAACAGTGCAAAAACATGCATCGGAATAAAGAGAATCTCTTTCACAAATGGTTCTGGGGAAACTGGAGATCTACTATTAGAAGAATGACAGTAGATCCCCGTCTCTCATTCTACATAAAAATCATTTCACCGTGGATCAAAACCCTTAATAGAACACTTCAAAATGTGAAAATGCTAGAAGGAAACAGGTAAAGTACTTCAAGATATAGGCATAGGCAAAGACTTACTGAAAAGGACTTCAATAACATACACACACACAAAAAAATCCTAAGAATTGACAAATGAGACACATGAAATTAAAAAGTTTCTGGGATGGTGAAATGGCTCGCAACACAAGCCTAAAGATCTGAGTTCAATCCCCAGAGCCCATGTAAAAGTGGAAGGAGAGAACTAACTCCACAAAGTTGTCCTCTACACACACACACACACACACACACACACACACACACACACACACACACAGAGAGAGAGAGAGAGAGAGAGAGAGAGAGAGAGAGAGAGAGAGAGAGAGAGAGAGACCTTCTGCACAGTTAAGGCAAAACAAACAGATTGAAGAGACAGTGGGGGAAAAACAGACAGGAAGGTAATATCTAGAATATGTGGACAACAGTAAAAAGCAAACATCAAATAATAATAATAACACAAATAATCTGTGGGAGCCCACAGAGGTTTCCTTGTGAGATCTGAGCTTGCTTTACCAGCAGGGCTGCATAAGGGGATGGATTGGCCACATGCATGGCTATCAGGTGTTTGGAAGGGTCTGCACTTGGATGTGCAGTGTGCTTTGATCTAGCAAGGGGGAGGCCTTTTGCCCCACCCCTTGGCATTCCTTTAAAAAGCCCTTTAGAAGCAACAGAAGGGGCCGGTGGATTTTGATCCAGTTCCTCCGAAGCTATCCTGTGTTTCTGTCTGTCTCATCTCCGCTATCTTTCTATCTACCAATTCCTTATGCCTCTCTCCTCCTCATAGGAACCCTGTAGAAGAGGTGGGGATGGGCCCCTCACAATAATCTAATCTGGAAGTGGGCTAATGAACTTAATAGACTTTTTAAAGAGAAAAAATACAAATGGCCAGTAAATATTTGAAAAAGTCCTTATCATCCTTAGCCATCAGAGAAATGCACATTAAAACTGTTTTGCAATGACATCTCACCCTAGTTAGAATTGTTACTATCAAGAAAACAAATGAGACATGTTGATGAGGATGTGGTGACAGAGGTATCCTTAAAGCTGCTGTGAATTTGAACTCGAGCAGCCTCTATGGAAATTGGGATAGAAGGACCACACGATCCAACTGCAGGTCTCCTGGGTATATCCCAAGAGACTCTCAAGTCCTACAACAGAGATACTGTATATTGCTGTTTATTGTTGCACTGTTCACAGTAGCTAGGAAATGAAACTAGGCCAGATGTCTATCAGTAAATAAATGGATAAAGAAAATGTGGTAATACACCATGGAATTTTATTCAGATGTAAAGAAAATTTAAATTGGGTAAGATGGCTAAGTGGTTAGAGGAGCTTGATGAGCAATTTCCAGGAGAAGATAATGAACTCCACAAAGTTGTTCTCTGACCTCTGCACATGTCCCATGGCATGTACACACACACACACACACACACACACACACACACACACACACACACGGACACTCACTTCACAGGAAATAGGTAGTATTTATCACTCTGAGTCTTGGTTTATTGCAGTTAACATGATGACTTCCAGTGTATCTATTTTCCTGGAAATGGCATTTATTTTATTTTTATTTTTTTAAGTTTAGTGTGTGTGTGTGTGTGTGTGTGTGTGTGTGTGTGTGTGTGTATGATGAAACTTGGAGTTGACCATGGGAGAGGAAGATGAGTTTATTTTGAAGGCAGAGACTACTTTTATTATTTGTCAGGGTGGCTGGAGCTGAAAGAATGGCGGGTCTGTCCAGGACAATAAAAGTGCCCTCAGTGGATGTGGGCCATGTTACCAAGAAAGGGTGTTTTTCATGCAGCCAGTGCAGAGCTAGTCCATCCATAATGGCGCCTCATGCTGCAAGGGTGTGCAGCATGGGTAGAAAGGGAAATCCACATGGTAGTTGAGCAAACAGCTGAGAGCAGCTGTGTAGAGGTTGGAGAAGTGCATGAGGCTCCTGGAGAAGTAGGTAGGTTGTGGAAGGTGTGGAAGATGCTCCCAAATGGAGCACTGGATAGGACTTGGTGACACATCTCAGTTCTTGTGGCACTTTCATCCAGATAGCCAGCACCTGCCTCCTGGTGAGCCTGCATGCACTCTAGCAGTCCCGAGAGCGCCTGCTGACAGATCAAGGAATGCATGTACTGTTCTTTGTTGATGATGTGGATCTCGAGCTCTAGCTCAGGGATGAGGGCTCCTGTGCACGAGCCATGCTGCTGCATGAGATCCACCAGGTCACTGTAGAGGTGGTCACCGACATAGAGCACACACAGCCTTGCCATTCTGTCAGACAAAGGAAGTCAAACAGACTTCTCTGCTGATAGATCTTGTCCTCTTCCAGGCCAGTGGTATGGTCCCAGTGAGGGAGGTTTTTTCATCAAGCTTTTGTAAAAGGTTCGCACTGCTTGGTGAACATTTGGGTTTGTCACTCTGAATGATGACTACATCGAAGAGTTGGTGGCAATCAGGACCTACCATGTGCCTCAGTCCTTTGTCCATAACGCCGAAAGGACTGTTGGTGATGAGGGGCCGCCAGGTGGCTCAGGACTCCTCTCAGGATGTACTTCTCTATGTTTTGCTCAATCCACTAGTACAAGAGGTCCTTCACACGCACATCCAAGATGGCATCCATCATATCCTTAGAGAAGTGTACTCGGTCAAACTCTAGGCTGTGGCCCCTGAAAGTAGTCTACCACACAGGGCAGCAGTGCCATCTCTGGTAGTGAGAAGGTGAGAAGATGTCCATGAACTGCTTGATGGAAGGGTTCTTGCCGTAGAAACCACTCGTCTGGTATAGTGGCATGTACAGGGGTGCATGAACATGTAGGTCAGTCACCTCATCTTCTGGCATACACTGGTGGCCTCTGTAGGCTGATCCTAGTTTTTTTTTTTTTCTCTCTTTTTTTTTTCTTTTGAGATTTATTTTATTATGTCTAGGATGTTCTGCCTGCATGTTGCCTGCAGGCCTGAAGAGGGCACCAGATCTCATAGATGGTTGTGAGCCACCATGTGGTTGCTGGGAATTGAACTCAGGACCTCTGGAAGAGCAGCCAGTGCTCTTAACCTCTGAGCCATCTCTCCAGCCCCCCTGATCCTAGTTGTACATGATGAAAAGCATCCATTTTCACCAGAGGGCTTTTCTGAATGTCGTAGTGGAGGCCATGGATGGCAAAGCTGTGATCACAGTCTTATTTCCAAATCCCCTCACTGTACTTACAGTGCTCTATCAGGATGTCCCTGGGTGGCATTGAAGATCTCAGGGTGTGGTACAGCCTCATGTTGGGCCAGTGTGGAGTGGTAGTCAAAGCTATACACTTCAGTGTCACCCAGGCTGATCTCATTGTTGGCATAGATGCCTGCTGGGTTTAGGAGGCTGCAAACCTCAGGGAGCAGAAGGTCATGCACCAGCTTCCACATGTCCTAACCCACAAGTGAGGTTTCCAAGCACAGTACTGTGGGTGCTGAGTGTGGGGTGCTGGGGCAGTGGAGTCCAGCAACCAGAACAGGAGGGTGAGGCCGAGGTGGTTCACGGTCCTCCATGGCCTCCACACAGCAGCCAGCGCCTAGCTGGTGCCCGCAGTCCCGCACCCACCATGCCCCTGTCCATTGACTCTGCTGCCCTCCTACTGGAAGACAACATTCTAAGGGAGGGTGAAGGGAGAGGGAGACGGGAGAGGGAGAGGGAGAGGGAGAGGGAGAGGGAGAGGGAGAGGGAGAGGGAGAGGGAGAGGGAGAGAGAGAGGGAGAGGGAGACGGAAGAGGGAGAGGGAGAGGGAGAGGGAGAGGGAGAGGGAGAGGGAGAGGGAGAGGGAGAGAGGGAGACGGAAGAGGGAGAGGGAGAGGGAGAGGGAGAGAGAGAGGGAGAGGGAGAGGGAGACGGAAGAGGGAGAGGGAGAGGGAAGAGGGAGAGGGAGAGGGAGCGGGAGAGGGAGAGGGAGAGGGAGAGGGAGAGGGAGAGGGAGAGGGAGAGAGAGAGGGAGACGGAAGAGGGAGAGGGAGAGGGAGAGGGAGAGAGAGAGGGAGAGGGAGAGAGAGAGAGGTGGAATACATGTGGCATGCAAGCAGAAAGGAGACTGTGGGTAAAGGATAGAGGTTAGCAGAGAAAAGCAGGGGAAGGGAAATGGGACAGGGTCATAAATAAGAACAAAATGTCTATAGAAATGCCATAGAGAATTTTGTTTCCATTTTAACTTTTAAAAATTAATGAAGCACTACTGGATATTTATTTATTTATCTATCTATTCATTTATTCATTTATTTACTTATTTAGAGACAGGGCTCATGTTACCAAGGGCAGCCTCAGACTCATTATGTAGCCAACATGACCTTGAACTTCTGATCCTTGTAATCCTAAATGCTGGGATTACCGATGTGTGCTACCATGCCCTATTTTAGATATTGATGGATATTGAAACCCAGAGTTTCATGCATTCTAGGCACGCATTCTACCAGCTAAGCTACATCCACAATTTTGAATTTTCTGGATTTTCTTTTCACTTTTTTAGTTTCAAGTTTTAGTATATCCTAGAGTACGTGAGCATAGCAGAAAAGAATCATCTGCATATTTCAAAGCATATGTTATGTATGTAGTCGTGTTGTAAGGATCCTACAGCCTCTGAGCAGGTGTTCCATCAGGCATTTGCAGTGCCAGGCTGATGAGGGACCCATGTCACAGATGTCATAGCAGATCAGACGCATGCTGCACAGAGCAAAAGAGCCACCAGGTGGCACTAAAACATCATCCACTGATGCACCAGCAGCCAATGTATGCAGATTAGTGTACTAGTGTACATTGGTGTCAAAATGGATTTTGCTGAAAAAGTACTTAATTTTAATATCATATGCAGATGAACTCTAAACAAATTCCATTATTAGAATCCATCTAAATCAAAATAAAATTTCATCAGTTGTCTGTCATGCTTTGCTTCCCCTTGAATGGAGAAAGTGAGAGTGAGAGAGAGAGAGAGAGAGAGAGAGAGAGAGAGAGAGAGAGAGAGAGAAGGAAGGAGGAGGAAGAGGAGGAGGGAGGGAGGGAGGGAGGGAGGGAGGGAGGGAGGGAGGGAGGAGAGGATTATACAATGTGCAATTGAGGTCAGGGCTGCTTGCTGCTTAGATTTGTCCTCTGGAAGTGTCCCTGGAGAGCTTCTTCTCCCCAGAGGCTGGCTAACTTAAAAACATCTTCCAAAGTATGAAAAACTAAGCTGGTAGTTCATGCCTGTAATTCCAGCCTCTGGAGGCAGAGGGCAGGAGGATCACCACAGGTCTGAGACTAACCTGGTATTCATACTGAGTTCTAGATCAGCCAGTGCCACACTGCAAGACCCCATATCTGGAAAAAGAGGGAACAAAGTCTGCAGATACTAAAGAGCGACAGCACATCAGACACAGAGTCCTCGGTGGTACTCAAACGAGCAGGCCAGGTGAGGTGGAAACGGCTGGCTGGCTGTAGTCTCAGCACTTGAGAGTCTGAGGCTGGACAGTTGGGAATTTAAGGAGGGCTTGAGCCGAGCCTGTTTTTAAAAAATGAAGAAAAGCAAAAGAAAGAGAAAGAGGAGGAAGGAAAAAACCTCTTCTCCATAGAAAAATGGCAAGAATTGTAAAAGAATACTATAATTAACAGTAACCGCTTTCGCTGGGCATGGTATTATTGCACACCTTAATCCCAGCACTCAGGAGGTAGAAGCAGGAGGAATTCCAGACCACACAGGGCAACGTATTGAGACCTTGCCTCAAAAACAACACAAAATAAACAACAAAGGAGCCAATACCCTCACAGAATATGGAGAATGATGAACATGAGAATATACTAGTTTTTCTAAGAAAATTGTGTTTTTATTCTCACACTTTTAAATATGTATTTTAATTTTTTATTTGTTACTGTGGTTGTGTGTGTGTGTGTGTGTGTGTGTGTGTGTGTGTGTGTGTGTGTGTGTATACACTTGTGGGGTTCAGAGGACAGCTCTGGGGAGCCCATCTCTCCTTCCACCTTTATATAGGTTGTAGGAATCAAACTCAGGTCACCAAGTTGGCACAGCAAGTGCTTTCACCCAGTAACCTGTCTCGATGGCCCCAGTTTTTTTTTTTTATTAATTAATAATTAATTTCTTGTTTTAACTCCGGCACAGTGGTTGCACCCTAATCTACTACTATTTCGGCCAACAATTACAACTCCGAAGTTACCAGCCTGCTTCTCTAGCAGTGGGCCTGGCCACTTAGGCCGCGGCCTGGTGGGAATTCTGTTCTCCCAGGCACCAGTCCCATGGCTGCTGCTAAAGGTAGCTTTAACTAAATCTCTATCATTCTATTTATAAATAAGACTCAAGATGCAAAGGCTGGGGTAAAAACCTGCAAGCTCGGAGAGGCTGAGAGGCAGCTAGCTAATCCTCTCTCCTTGCTGCTGTCTCCAAAAGACCTATGCTTCAGCTCTGTCAAACCAGAGAAAGCTGCACCACTCCAAATCCCTCCTGCTACTTTCTATGTCTCTCTAGCTCTCATGGATGCCCTCTGGTGTTCTATGATTACTTTCTGTCAATTGCTAACTCAGGCTCCTGACCCGAGGTTAATTTTATTTAATCAGCACAAATGCAAATTTGGGGCTCACAATGGGATAGAATATCCCCCAACATTAATTAATTAATTATTTCACTTTCCTCTCCCTCCCTCCTCCCCTCTCAGTCCCTCCATGCAACCCCACCCCCATCCACTCCTCCTCCTTTCTCTTCAGAAAAGGGCGGGTTTCCCATGTATGTCAGCCAGCCATGGCATATTAAATTGCAGTAAGACTAGGCACCTCCTCTCCTATTAATGCTGGCTGAGGCTACCCAGTAGGAGGGAAGGGTCCCCAAAGTAGGTAACAGAGTCAGAGACAGCCCTTGTTCCCCCTGTTAGGAGTCCCACAAGAAGACTAAACTACATAACTGTAACATGTGTGCAGAGGGCCTGGGTCAGTCCCGTGCAAGCACTCTGGTGGTTCAGTCTCTGTGAGCCTCTGTGAACCCAGGTGAGTTGATTCTATGGGTTTTCTTGTGATGTCCTTGACCCCTCTAGTGCCCATAACCCTTCTTGCCCCTGTTCCACAGGATTACCCGAGATCCACCTAATGTTTGGCTGTGAGTCTCTGCATCTGTTTCCATTAGTCGCTGGGTGATGGTGATGGTGTCCTGGCCTGCTAGGTCCTGGCCCTCCAGGCAGTGTCAGGGGCTGGCTCCCTCTCATGGTATGGGTCTCAAGTTTGACCAGTCATTGGTTGGCAACTCCCACAATTTCTATGCCACCTTTACCCCATCATGCCTTGTAGGTAGGGCAAATTGTAGGCCAAAGGTTATGTGGCCGGGTTGGGGTCCCAATCTCTCCACTGGAAGTCTTGCCTGGTTACAGGAGATGGCTGGTTCAGGCTCCATATCCTCCCTTGCTAGGAGACTTAGCTAGGGTCACCCTCATGGATTTCTGGGAGTTTCCATTGATCTAGGTTTCTAGCTCATTCCGGAGATGTTCCAGATTCCAGTTGTCTCTCCCAGTACTCTCTCCCTCATCCTCCCCAACCTGATGCCTCCTGTTCCAATGGCCATGCCCCATTCAGACCCCTTCCCCATCCACCTGTGATGTCTGTTCTACTTCCCCTTCCAAGTGAGATTCAGGTGTTGCCCCTTGAGCCCTCTTTGTTACTTAGCTTCTTTGGGTCTGTGGATTATAGCATGGTTATTCTTTATTTTATGGCTAATATACACTTATAAATGAGTGTATACCATTTTTTTGTCTTTCTGGATCTAAGTTACCTCACTCAGGATGATCTTTTCTAGTTCCATCCATTTGCTGGCAAATTTCATGATGTCATTCTTTTTAACATTTTTAATACTCCATTTTGTAAATGTACCACATTTTCTCTATCCATTCTTTAGTTGATGGACATCTGGGTTGTTTCCAGTCTTCTCTTGGCAATTATGAATAAAGTTGCTATGAACATAGTTGATGAGCAAGTGTCCTTGTGATATGGTAGAGTGTCCTTTGGGTGTATGCCAGGAGTGGAATAGCTGGGTATTGAAGAAAGTCTGTTCCCAATTTTCTGAGACACCGTCATATTTATTTCCAAAGTGGCTGTACAAGTTTGCACTCCCACCACCAATGGAGAAGTGTTCCCTTGCTCTACATTCTTGACTGCCCCAATCTTTAATACCTACTTTAAGATAGCATCTTCATGTGTAGGTGTTGGAGAACCAACCCTGAGGACATGAAAGCAGGAGAACTGGCCCCGCCCCTCGCTCATCACTGCAAGGGGTGAGCTACCCAGGGCAACTCTGGAGAGCTCACCTGGTGGTGAGGACAAGGGAGAGCTGGTGGGCTGACCAACCCTGCAACTGTCCAGGCCCAGAACCAGGGCTATGTGTTGGCCCACCCCAGCATCCACCCCATCTGTGATTTGCTGGAGCTGCAGGATCTCCACAACACAGGGCAACAGCAGGATAACCAAGAGGAGTTCCAGCGAGGGCCCAGCATTGAGAGTGTAGCAGAAACCGGAGGCCTCAAACCAGACCAATGACTCTTTGCAATGAACACTAGCAAGTAAGATATATGGACAAAAGGGTTGACTGCGTGACTCACTGTGTCACACTACAGCTTCCATGACGAGCTTGATTTTTCCTTCTCTTTTTTTTCTTTTTTCTTCTTCTTTTTTTTCTCTTAAATTTTATTGTGCTTTATTTTGGTGGGGGAGGTTGCAAGGGCAGAGGACTGATACAAAGGGACAGGGAAATGAATGGGATGGAGATGCATGATGTGAAAGACACAAAGAATAAATAAAAAGAAAGTTAAAAAAAGACAAGATAGCTTCTTCATATAATGAAGAAAAATTTGTAACTTCACTAGGCAGTTAGAACCTTTTAGACTTAAGAATTAATATCACAAAATATCTAAGATGATAATTTTAAAGCATAAAATCAAAATTGCACCATCTTTACTGAAAATTAACTGTAATTCTATTACAGGATATCCTACATCCACACTAAGGAAGAGGGAACACATGAGCATCAGTCAGCTTTGGTGATATCAGCATTCTGTGTTACTATTCCACCTATGACCCATAATCTTAATTTCCCAAAAGTATTTGGAGGTTTTTTTCCCTTGCTTTTTTTTTTTTTTTAAATCTAGCATGACCTACTAGTTTTTGTTTGTAAATACTCAAGTTTGTGTAGCAAACAGAGAACTCACGGTCCTGTCACTGGGGCACAGAGTAAGCAGCTCAGTTGAGGCTCAGCTGGGCAGCTTGGCATCCTCAAGGAAAGGCTCTCAATCTTGAAACTTTAAAATAAGAGTATGCACTATATAGGTTTTAAAGGTGAAAGCTGTTCCGTGTGTATATATTCATCAGTTCATTATTTAATTAAACTTTATATAACTATATATCTCATGTGCAGAACATCGGGGAGATGAAAATCGTGTTTCTGGAGACAGAGTAAGCCCTTTTATTCTCACATGTATGTGATATTTGTGTTCTACTTTGTTAGATAAGTGTGTTTCCAGTGTACTTATTTCTGCTTGTAAGTTGGGGGAGTGCGTAGTTCTAATCTGTACACTGTATTTTATTACTGGTCTGCCTTCATCCTTGGTCAGACTTAATGTGATGTAACATTCCTTCCAAAAACCTTACATCAGCGAGGGTGGGAACTGACTCGTGACACTGCTAAAGATAATTGGAGTTTCAGGCTTTAGTATTCTCCCTCGTGCCCATCCCTATTGACATCAGACTCAGCTGAAGCAGGCATGGCCACGGGGTTCCTTTACCTCAAATAGCCAGTGCTTAAGATCGTGTTACACTGGTCAGCTGACCAATGGAGGAATGCAATTTCCAGGGTTGCATGTGAGTGACACTGAGTGTCTTCTTGGGAATATGATTTTTAAAGTCTATCTAAAGGTGCTAAAGAGTAAACAGAAAACTGCTCCAGACGCCATTAAGATCTTGACATGCTTTCATGCTGTTTATAAGATTGTTTTTTAATGTTAAGAGTGTTTTGCCTGAATGTATGGTATATGTATCACACAAGTGCCTGGTACCCATGGAGGTCAGAAGAGGGTGCTGAATCCCCTGGAGCTGGAGTCACAGGTGGTTCTGGGCCACTGTGTGAGTGCTGGGAACAGAACTGGAGGCTTCCGGAAGAACAATAGGAACTTAACCACTGAGCCATTTCTCTGGCTCCATGATCATTATTTTATCAGAGAGTATTCCCTGTGTGTGACAGCTTCACAGGCTTTTTCCAGCCACATTATTACCGTAAAATATGAAAACTGTGTAGATTAAACTGTTACTGCAATAAGGATAAAGGTTTGTTGTCCTCTAAGTATATTTGCTTTTTAAAAATAAAACGAAAAACCACAAGATAGGTAACTTTGTCTCTTTAAGAATCTTTGCATTTTGTATGTTGACTAATCTTTGAAATTCTAAAATCAAAATCCATAAGTTGACTTGTTCAACAGAGTTAGCCTTGGTCAGGAGTTGACTGACTAAATCATGTAAACTGAATTTGTGGTAGCAAATGGCCTAAACATGCCCCTTTCCCCTTTTTCTGGCTTAAAAAAACTTAGCCGAACAAACATGTGATCTGAGAAGTTTTATTTAGTACAATGTCTCTAGGCTAATGCAGGTCAGTTTTGTCTTAGTTCCCATGAAACTGTCAGCTTTGCCCCTGACAGAGTTGCCTCTGTAGAAAACGGAAAGCTTCTGCTTTTGATAGGGAGTCCACTTGTTTTGGAGGGTGTGGAAACTTCTGAGATAGTAACTGGTGCTGTTTCTCATCCTGACGCTCAGCCTTGTCAAGTTAATTAACCTTAGAAATTATAACTAACTGTCCGTTCATAGTAGTAGCTAATGTTATCTGTAATGGTGGCTATATTAAGACTTGGTTTAGGCTGAAGAAAGGTAAGATTTGTACTTTTCCAGAGACTGCCTTTGATGCCCGGATCTGATGGTAAGTAGATTATCAGGTAGTTTGGTACGTATGGTAAGGAAGGTACTCTGGCTTCTTTTCTGTTATTGTGATAAATTACCACAACAAAAAACAATTTAGGGGGGAAAGGGGGAGAAAGGTTTATTTTGGCTTACAGTTCCAGAAGGATAGAGTCCATCCTGGCAGCAGGCAGGAGAGGCACTAAGCCAAGAATCAGAAGCTTGCCGACCACACTGCACCCGAACACAAGAATCAGAGAGAATAGCAGGCGGGCAGGGCTGTCAAGCCTGAAAGTCCACCCTTAGTGACACACTTCCTCTTGTGAGGATCTGCCTCTTAATGGTTCCATAACTTTCCCAAACATCACCACCAGCACCAAGTGTTCAAACTCCTGAGCACTGACAAGATACTATACTTGATCTTGTGTGATGAGTTAAAGCACAGACATTAAAAAAACTCCAAACAAAATGGTCTTCAGCCTAATGTGTACAAGATGTATATGAAACATAAATAAATTTCATATATAAACTTGGGTCTTGTCCTCCAACTATCTCATTACATATATGTGAATATCCCAAAAGGAAAAAAGTGAAATCTTTTAGTTACAAGCATTTCAGAGAAGGGATGCTCAATGTATATTAAAATTTAAAAAAATTGTTAAAGATGGTTACTGAAGATAACTTTCCCTTCATAACATGTTTCCTCTTCTAAGCTAGTCCTTGTAAGGCTAAGCTGCTATAACTGATACCCTTCATACAGTGATGAAAGAATAAAGATCTGAATATAACAGCCTAGATCAGTGTGGCAGATCTGCTCCACATAGTGACTCAGGGCCTTGGGTTCTCCTACCTTTTTGCTTAATCTACAAGGACAATGTTTTTGTATTACTGGGGAAAATGCCATGGTCCATATTTAAGATTCAGTCCTAGGGAAGCATAAAAACAGAGAGGAATGTGTTCTCATTATCCTGGCCCTAGATCCTGAGTGGCACATAACACATCTCTTCAAAAGGACAGACCTTAGCCACAAAGCTGTGTATAATTGCAATGAGTTTGGGCTAGCTAGAGAACTGAGTGCCTAACAAAACTGAATTGGGCTTTGGCGGACAACTGTCACGCTGAGCCACATCTTCGTACTTTAGAACCCATTTTAGACTATTCAGTCAGGTTCTTATACATCTTACCACAGAAAGAGGGACAGGATGAAGCTGTCACCTTGTCTGGTATCTTCCTACTTTAATCAAGCCCCAGAGCTATTTATGTGCTAGTGGATATGCTAGGATTTTACTTCATCCTCACCCAACCACATTCATGCCAAGAAATGCAACTACTCCACTCATATTTTTGTACATTTTAATGTTTTAATCAGATTGAAGCTTGCCTGATTTCATCCCTCCTCTATCTTCTACTGAATAACTTCTGTTGTTTCACTGAAAAAAAAAAAAGAGAAGTGAAATGAGAATGAATAAAAGCCACCGCAGGAAGTCCCACCTTCCACCCACAGTGACTTCACAAGAGCGGTGTCTGACTTGACAGGTGAAGTGGGGAGGATCAGGAGTCCGAAGTCAGCTCCATGAGTCCTGGACCAGCCTTGGTTGCATCAGTAATCAGAGCCAACTTCATGAGTCTGGGTCAGTCTTCATTGTGTTATGAGACCTTTCCTCAAAACACAAAACCAAAAAACGCAATGTTTGAAGGTCTTCAGCATATACATATAGTCTATTTTCAGAGATATGTCATAATATATTACCTATAAATATATTTTAATTGAATACTGTTTTCTCCTCTGCCCTGTATTTAAGTAAACCAGATGGTAAATAAGGATCTTCAAGAGTGTGGGTCTTCAATGTAAGACTATAGGTGACTGAACTCCTGGAGCTTGGCTGTGGATCTCTGCATCTGCTTCCATCAGTTACTGGATGAAGGCTCTATGATATTGAAAAGAGGGAAGAGGGATTCTATGAGCAAGGGGCATCAAGATCATAATGGGGAAATCTACAGAAACAACCGAACCAAGCTAGTGGGAACTCATGAACTTTAGACCAACAGCTGTGGAGCCTACATGGGATTGGACTAGGCCTTCTGCATGAGTAAGACAGTTGTGTAGCTTGGTCTGTTTAAGGGGCCCCTGGCAGTGGGATCAGGATCTATCCTTAGTGCATGAGCGGGCTTTTTGGAGCCCATTACCTATGGTGGGACACCTTGAACAGCCTTTGGGGGGGGCGCGGGGGTTGGACCTGCCTCAACTGAATGTACCAGGCTTTACTGACTCCCATGGGAGGCCTTGCCTTTTTGGAGAAGAGAATGTGGGGTGGGATGTGGGGGGAGCGGGAGGAGGGATGAGAGGGGGATCTGTGGTTAGTATATAAAATGAATAAAAAATTTCTTAATAAAAGTAAACAAACAAAAAGACTATAGGTGAGATGGGGTCTTATATTTGCCTGGGGATGACAAATCATGTGAACTGTATAGGCTAAAGGATGTCAGATATCTGGAAGACATTATTTCTCAGTAAGTTTGTTGAGGGTGTTTCTGGAAGAGATTAGCATTTGAGTCAGTAAAATGTGTAAAGGAGGTCTTCCTCAACCGGCGTGGGTGAGCACCATCTAATATAATGAGTCCTCCCCCACCCCCCACCCCTGGTAGAAACAAAGCTCAGGGGAAATCTCTTCCTGACCTCCACTGCCAGCCAACTAGATCTTCCATCTTTTCCTTCCAGAAAACACTCCCAGCTCTCAGAATTTGGGGTTGGGCCAGGCTTACAGTATTTCTTTCCCACACTTTAGTTCTTAGAACTGGGACTGAATTACACCACCACCTCTCCCGGTTCTCCACCCCAGCCAGCAGATTGAAGATGTCTCTGCTTCTATAATTATGTGAACCAATTTTCATAATAATGCCTTTATTCCTTCCTATGACTTTATTCCTCTCTACCTATGAATCGTCTATCTATCTATCCATCTATGTATATGTGTATCTATGCATTATCTATGTATCTATGTATCTATCTATCTATCTATCTATCTATCTATCTATCTATCATCTATCTATCTATCCATCCATCCATCTATCTACCTATCATCTGTCCCTTCTATGTAATTGGTTAATTGGTTCTGTTTTTCTGTAGAATTTTATTTCAGGTTTGTGACTTTTGTCAGTTATGAAATATTAGTAGTGGTGCTTCTGAATTCACAGGCTATAGGCAAAAGGGAGTGAATGGTCCACGGCTTGCTGTTCTGATGGAGACCAGGCCCTCTTGTCTATAGACAACAGCTTGTACATGGTGCCACCTTGTGAGAGCCCAAATGATTTTAGTCAAGTGACTTAAAAGATTTTGTTTTAGGCCCTTTGTTTTAGGTAGATACATGATATATGAAAGTTTGGAATGTTTGAAAATTTAATGTATGATATATATTTTATATTATGTATATATATATATCTTCTAGAGGTATTTAAATCACTTATAGAATTTCTGTCCTTATAATCATGGATAATTGAGAGCTGGCTAGTTTCTATTTTCTGTATGTCATATACTTATTGTCTGTATCTCTGATTTATCCAGACCCTTCCAGAGAAGGATTCTCTTCTTTATAAACTCTTGTACTGGGGACAAGCACTTCTGATTCTTCATCATTATGTTTATTATATTTTGTTTTAAATGCAATTTGTATAAATTCTGATTACGTGTTTGTTATATACACTAAATGATATTTGATGAAGCAAGGGATGACATTATAGTTCTTTTCATTCCTAAGAACAAGCCTTGCTCATGTTGGTCCTCAAAGACTGTGTCATAGTAATGGTTTACTCTCTTATTTAAAGACAAGGTCTCATGTAGCTTAGGCTGGCCTTTATCAAACTCTTCATCTAGTCAAGGATGACTTTGAACTTGTGATCCACCATATCTGGCTACATGTTCTTGGTAAGCTAAATAAACAGCTGCCTTTTATGAGACAGTCAGAATTATTAGACCAGAAGTTGAAGGTCAGCTCTTATAGTTCTGAAAGTTTTGTTCTCAGTGTTGTATGGTTCTGTGATTTTTTTTTTAATCTCTGAAAGACTGAAAACTATTACATCTCAGATTTCCACTTAGGGCTTTGCTTGCTCTTTAGAGTGCCTCAGACAGAACTGTGAATCTTAATGTTTTAGAGTGGTATGAAATGCCTTTCCAATAGTGAGCAGGGATTGTAAGGCTTGCAATGCTTCACAAGGGCATTTTAATGGATTCACATTATATTTAGTATAGTTAGTGGTGCCAGACAGACAAAATGCACATTGTTACTTCAATTGCTGTTGAATAAGTCTAGCCAGAAGAACTTCTACATAGCAATTGGCAGTTTCTAAACAAGTGTCCAAATGTGGAGAGGCCTGGCTGCTCAGATACCAAGAAGAAGCCAGGTGGGGTTTCCTTGGAAAGGTTTTTTTTCAATCATGCTTTTATGATTAATAAACTGAAGTCAAATGTCAGAAGCTTCCCTGAAGTGTTAAGAATGAACTCTTGCAGGACAATTGTCTTTCAAAGACTAGTAGACATCTTCAAGCAGGTTCACGTCAGGGGTGGAGGTAGGACAGATCTCATCACCCCTCCCCACATATACACATGTTATTCAGAAAAGAATAAAAAGCCAAGTTCAACATGCTAAACACATTTCTATTCACTCATTAAGCTATTCCTTCCAAACTCAAGTCCTGGAGTTTTCAAGATAACTTCTTGGGAATTTGTGTTGCACAACTGCATATTCCCAGAAATACAGCTTCTATTACACATCCAGATTAGACGGGACTCAGCAAAACAAAAATGCATGGGAGTACAGTTAGTTCTGCAAGACATCTCTAACTACTTATCCTAATGAAAACAAGCTTAGAAGGCCACAAAAGGGCAGGGGGCATGGCTCAGTGGTTGAGAGCACTTACTGCTTTTGCAGAGAACCCACATTTGGTTGCCAGCATTTATGTTAGAAGTTAAGAACCACCTATAACTCCAGTTCCAGGAGGACTCACAGCCTTTGGCATCCAGAGGCACCTGCACTTCCATGCATATACCCACATACAGACACCCATAATTAAAAAAGAAAATCTGGTTTTAAAAGATACCACAAAGAATCTGGGCATGGTGTAGCAGGAATTTTAATTGGTCTTCATAATAAAAACCCAGAGTTAGATATCAGGATAAATGCTGAAAGATCAGAGAAGCAGAGCAACCAGCTGCAAGAGTTCTTACCTCTACCGAATCTTCAGTCTGAAAAATCTGACTCCTGTCTCCTCCCGTCTTACATTCCTTTCTCCGTCCAGCCATATCACTTCCTGTCTCAACCTCCCTAGTGCTGGGATTAAAGACATAAGATCCCAAGTGCTGGTACTACAGGTGTGTGCCACCACTGCCTGGCCTCTATGGCTAACTAGTGGCTGGCTTTGCCCTCTGATCTTCAGACAAACTTTATTTGTTAGAGCATACATAAACTATCACCACAGCATGGTGGCAGATACTTATAATCTTAGCACTTGGGAAGACCACTGTGAGTCTGAGATTATCCCAAAATAAAAGTTCCAAGCCAGCCTGGGCTACAGAGTCAGATACATTCTCAAAACAAACAAAAGCAAACAACAAAGGAGACTATGTCAAAAATCTTAGTTTTGAATGTCGTTTCACTGTTAACAGACAGTAAGGATGGATGGTTCCTGATGTATTAGCAGAAATTCTATTTTGCAACTTTTTAAACATGCTTTTTATTTCCACCCCCTCTCTTAAATTGCTTGTTATTCCAGACTCCTTGTAAGCTGGTCTTCAACTTTCAGCAGCCCTCCTGCTTCGAGCACTGGGATTACAGGCCTGAGTACCATATCCCACCACTGAATTCTGAACTGAGTCTTGAAGGTTATATAGGTTCAAGAATAGGAAGGAAGACCATAAGTCCCTATCACAAGGCAACGAGGTTGACAGCCAGGCTTAATGGTTTGGAGGGCTGTTTCACCTCTTTTGATACTGATTTTCTTTGTCAAGGGGAACGTCTGGGGAACTTGCTTGGAGCTCTCCCATAGAGGAGGTACCACTTCTCCTCTGGTTTCTAGATAGTTTCCCCTCAGGGCTTTGGCCTGAAAGGCAAGAGATGGGCTAAGTGATTGTATGGAAAGCTCTATCAATTTTGTATGAGAAAGGTAATGCCTTTTGGGTGACCTCCAAACAACTCAGGTCTCATCCACAACAAAGTGAACTTGACCATGCAGTGTGACCAGGAGGCATTCTCAAGGGTTAACTTTCTTGGTTGGACCTTGCCTTATACCTGAATCTTTTTTTGGGGGGCGGTGGGGGGAGAGACAGGGTTTCTCTGTGTAGCTTTGGAGCCTTTCCTGGAACTCACTCTGGCCTCGAACTCACGGAGATCCACCTGCCTCTGCCTCCCGAGTGCTGGGATTAAAGGTGTGCGCCACCACTGCTCGGCTCCTGAATCTTTAATAGGACCCAGGAGTCCCCAGAACTTCTGGAGTGAAACTTGCAAGCTAATGGTTGATGGTTGAGACCAGTAGGCCTGTTCTGTTTTGGCTTGCCCTGTTACTCTACTGTGCCATAATAAGCTTATTCTATGAAAGGTTTTAAGTTTGAGATTCAAGAGGGAAATGGACATGGATTGTCACTTGGGATAAGATATTTATTGGAAGAGCTAATAACACCATGGACAAGCAGACAGCAGCATGGCATGGGCTCTGAGCAGAGTTTAGGCCTATGTCATACTGTGTGTGTGTGTGTGTGTGTGTGTGTGTGTGTGTGTGTGTGTGTGTGTCCCTTTTTACAGGTGTCAGAGGAAAGGAGACATATTTCATGCCATGTGATTGATGAGTCAGGCTCTGTCTGAGTCAGCTATGAGGCTGGGGAGGACAAGGTGTAGACAAATAAGCCACTTTAGTTATGCAAACCAACTTAATGTAGTTTTGGGAATTGTCACAAAGGACTGTGGACCAGATTAAGGTCTAAGACTCTATTCTTCACAAATGGGCTCTTAACAAGGGCTCCAAGCTTCTCTCTTCCATAGGCTTCTATTGGCTTCTTTGTGTTTCTTGAAGGTTCTGTGCTCTCCCACAATGCAACCCATGGAAAGATTATTCCCTCTGCCAGAATTCCTCTGTCCAGCTACAATTTGCATAGCCTTCTTTCTTGTGCAGGTCTCTGTGGATGGCAGAAATTCAAACAGACATCTTTAACTTAGCTCAGGCACCCTAGAGAGCAGAAGCAGAACCAAGATGGTGATGATTATTCATTATGAGCTGCTGTCTGGGAAATGTAATCTCCAAACAGGAAGACCAGAGAAACCAAGGAAATGGAGAGTGATGGAGGGTGGAAGGCCTGTTGTGTGGTGCCACTTCAGGATCATCCATGAAGAGACACAACTCTTACATGGTTCTGACCATCCAAAAGAAAATTTTGACCTGTGTGGGTGTGGTGACTGCAGGAAGATCCTGAGTTCAAGGTCAACCAGAGATCAAGAAAGAAAGACTTTCTCAAAAACAGGCAGACAAACAAAAATCCAACATTGTAAGGGGAAGGGGGAGAAATGGAGAAATTGGATGGGGAGATGGGGGGAGATATGATCATGTTTCACTTTACATATGTATGAGATTTTCAAAAATAAATAAAAATTTCAAAAAAGAAAATAAAACCCAACATTTCTTTTTATGCTAGGTATTCTGGGCCACTTAACAATGATGAGCTCCCTACTGCAACATTTTGCATTAAGAATTCTTGGAAACATGGTGATGCTCATGTGCTCACCAAACTTGATGAAACCTGGCTTGTGCTAAGGAATTTTCAGTGTACCCTCTTCCATATAAAGAACCAGAGCAAGATAGGCAGGCTTCCTTCTTAGTTTCTGATCTTTATCAGTTTAATTCTTCTTTTACTTCAAAGATCCTAATGGATCCAGAGATTGTAGCTTGAGAGTCAGATCTTGTGTGTGTGTGTGTGTGTGTGTGTGTGTGTGTGTGTGTGTGTGTGTGTGTGTGTGCATGTGCCCATACATGTTAATGTGTGTGTGTATGTGTGTGTGTAAGTGTGAGTGTGTATTGCTAGAATGGAACTCAGGGCCTTTGCATCCCCCAGAATTCAGTACCGTTGTGGAACAGAGCAAATGTTTCTGCACTTACTTAGTTTATTTATATTAAAAACAACTGCAGCTCTCACTAGCTGCTGGGGCTGGGCGTGGTGACACAGGCTTCCCATCCCAGCGCTTGGGGCGGAAGTGAGAGGATCATTGCAAACTTGAGGCCAGCCTGGACTACACAGTGAGTTCCAGGCCCTCCTGGGATAAACAACAAAATTCCATCTCAAAAGGCCTGTCAACCATGCCTAGTGTGGTGGCACACCCCTTTAATCCCAGCACTGGGGAGGAAGAGGCAGATGGTTCTGTTAGTTGAGGCCAGTCTGGTCTGTACAGCAAGTTCCAGGCCAGCCAGAGCTGTATAGGGAGACCCTGTCTCAAACAAACAAACAAACAAACAAACAAACAACAAACAAACAAACAAACAGGCAGACAAACAAACAACAACACCCACCACCATGTGAACCACCAACGAAAACTCCCAACCCCCCCCCCACACTGGTGTCTAAATTTACTTAAAAAAAAATTAAGATGGGAATTAAGTTTATTTTTCTTAAAAATTCAATGACCTCAAAACTAAAAGTAATTTTTAAGTCTCTCTATTGCTTAACTTTCCCCCTCCTTGGTGGTGGTGCCAGGCTTCATCTGTGCTGGGTACCTCTGCCACTGCGTCCCATCTGCAACCTCAGATTTGTGTTTCTCGTGGTTCTTTGTGTTTTGCCTGTTTTTTTTTTTTTTTTTTTTTTTTGATGTCTTTCTCTCATCGCTGCTGTCAGACTCTAAGCTCTTGCTGGTCATTTTGTCTGATTATTATTACTGCTTTAGTCCTCCAGGGCAGCGTTAACCAGCCTCAGCATTGCTGATATTTTGGGCAGTATAATTCCTCTCCGGGGGCAGTTCTGGCCCTGGATGCCAGTCTAACCCTCCGTGTGAAACTGAAAACATGCTCCTGGACATGGCCAAATATCTGCTGGATGGTGACATTTGTCTCAATTTGAGAAGCACTGCCTTTGAGAGCCTTGCGTTAAGTTAGTGTTCACATCTAGTTACGACACGATTTCTAAGGCAGATTTTCATGGAATCCCACAAGAAGACAATGTGAGATTTACATGGTTTAGGGGGAACTGGTCTGGCCTTGGGTTAGTCCTGTCAGCAGATCCGGACTGACATGATGGGATGAGCCGTGTTCCTGTCGTCACTCGCTGCCAGCTTCCCCCCTCAAAGCCTGTTCTCTCATTCTCATCCACTTATTTATAGTTTGAAAACATCTGGAGGCTTACAGTGTTGGTGTGCAGCGAAAGCTTCCTTGCTTCCATAACATGTAGATTCATTTTCTGACAAATGTTGTGGGTCAATTTGCACCCCAATGCACCTGTTTTACAGATGACTGAGTTTCCAAGCATGCAGAGACATTAAAGACTCCAATAGTATCTTTGGGCCTGGAACTCTAGCATTTTTTTCCCCCTTTAGGAAAGTTACAGATAATTAAGTCAGCAATTTTTTAAAAGAAACATTCGTGCTTTCTTATGTTCACGTATTTGACAGTGTTTTCAACAGTCTAGAATTATGTATAAGACCTAAGCAATAAAATATGTTTTGCAAAGAATGATGTTTATGTTAAGGCAAAGCTTATAACAAGGAACACATTTTAGGTAATGAAAATTGGCCGGATTGCGCCCTCAGCATACTGCCCTCTGCGCTTCTCACACTGCTTCCCTAATCTCCGGGCACTAGTGCCCCGTCACCCACAAAAGCATGGTTAGGAGCAGAGGCAGTGGTGCGAGAGGGGGCGGAGTTGTGGAGGTAAACCGCCATCATACTCCTGGACAACTGGGGAAATAGACTGGAAGGGGTTAAATCATTCAAAAGTATCATCCCACTAGTGGGGTCAGATGGTCTCCTCTTCCCAAGGCTCTTTGTAACCGCATGGCATATTCAGATCATGACGTCATGTTCCAGCTCTTGGTAAGAAAAGGAAAAAGAATGTCTCTGTTCTCTTAAGGTCAACTGCAGCAGAATGGCTACACTCTTTCCTAAGGTAAACCCCAAGGAGAAAATATCTCCGCCCTGCACCATGCAAAATTACTGTGTAGATCCCAAACACAGCCTAGGGCTGAAATGTCACAGGAAGGGACACAGCAGAAAGGCATAGGGGTGTGATATGAGAATTAAAACATAATGGAGATAAAATAGCAAAAAAACCAAACTCTGCACATGGCCATCCAAAGAAGCTTAGTTTGTTGGAAAAACAAAACAAAACAAAAACTCTGAGATGACCTTTTTCTTTTTGCTGTGGGCAAAAAGCAGAGAGAATAAACTTGGCTTCTCGGTGCAAGCCAGTAATTCCTGCACCTGGGAGGCAGAGGCCAGCCAGAGACCACAGGAAGATTATCTCGGAGAACAAAAAGTAGCAAATGAGAGGGATTAAGTTAATGAACTTGAATCAATAATTCACTCACACCAGAAAAAAAAAATTGGTACTCGTTTGCTTAATTAATTATTCTGAGGCAAACCCATTGAAATCCTGAGTAGTAACAAGAAAGGTAAGCTATACTTCAAGAACTCCTGTGTTTAGAGATGGGCTCTCCTTATGTGGTCCAGGCTGGCCTGGAGCTAGCATCCTCTTGTTTTAGCCTCCTAAGTGTGGGGATTACAGACAGGAACTACACCTGGTCCAAGTATGAATCTTTTTTTTTTTAATAATTTTTTCTTTTAAGTTTATTTTTATTTTATGTGCACTGGTGTTTTGCCTGCATGATTGTCTGTGTGAGGGTGTCGGATCTTAGAGTTACAGAGAGTTGTGAGCAGCCATGTGGGTGCTGGGAACTGAACCGGGGTCCTCGGGAAGAGCACTCAGTTCTCTTAACCGTGGAGTCATCTTTCCAGCTAAGTATGAATCTTCGTGTCTCCATTTCAGTGACATGTTGAAAATGATCCCACTGAGACATGAGTGATCTTATCCTCTTATCATGAAGTCTATGAATATATGAAGTTTAGAAGCTTAGAGGACATTGGGAAGATATCCATCTTGTGTTCTTGTTATGGTATATGGAGCACAGATAAACCCCACCCATCCCAATATGTTCATGGGCTTCTATCAGAATAATCTGCATGCACAGAGAAAAAGCATATATATTTACAACTAACTCCTGAGAGCTGCAATAATCTATTTAATTGTGTTTTCTTACCTGTTGCCATTCTCACCCAGATTTCAGTGAAGTTCTTTCTAATTCATGAAATAACTTAATATTCTTCTGTAGTGCTATTTTAATTTTTAAAGTTTTGTATTATTTATGTATATGTCTGTTAATGTGTATGTGCACATGTGTGCATTTGTGTATATGTGTGTGGGTGTGCATGTCATGACACATGTGTGGAGTTCAGAGTCCAACATATGAGTTCTGGGGATCAAACTCGGTCATTATGTTTGCACAGCAAACATTTTACTGATTGAGCTATTTCTCCAGCCCTAAAATTTTTAGTTTTTTGAGATAGGGTCTAATGCATCCCAGGTTGGCTTGGAACTCACTATTTAGCATAGGATGACCTTGACCTTCAAATATCCCTGCCTGAATGAACCTCCTAAATGCTGGGGTTGAAGGCATGAACCATACCTGATTTATATGGTGCTGGAGATCAAAGCCAGAACTTTGTTCTAACTAGGCAATTGCTTTACCAACCGAGCTACTGTAGTAGTACTTTCTCATCAAACTTTCTTGGATTGCCATCCCACAAATAATGACATGGAGACTTATTATTCATTATGAAAACTTGGCCTTAGCTTAGGCTTGTTTCCAACTAGCTCTTATAACTTAATTAACTCATACTTTTAATCCACATGGCTCAGTTATCTCTCCTCAGTATGGCACATCTGACTTGTTCTACTTCTTGCTAGCATCCCAGCCTCTCTTCCTTTCAGAGTCTTTTCTCTCCATGGAAGTCCTGCCTATTCTCTTCTGCCTAGCTATTAGCCATTTAGCTCTTTATTAAGCCAATCAGAAGGCAGCTTGGCAAAGACACATCTTTACAGTGTAAATAAATATTCTGCACCAAGCTATAGCCTCATACCTATAATGTTATTTTTAAGGAAGTGTCAGGGAACTTGTGATTATAGAGACTACCTATGTTTTCAAGTATTTAGTGCTTTGTGGTTTTTACTCACTCTACTGAGTGACTTTAACTTACATGTGCCTACTTGTATTTTACTTAGTTAACACAGGCTTCAAGAGAACTTTCTCCATTACTTCAATACATTGTTGACTTGCCTCATAGTCCTCAAGATGGGTAACCAAGAGGACCGCCTCAGAGCCACAAAGTTCTCAGATCAACTAGAAACATGTTGCTATTCCTGAATATTTATTTCATTTCCCTTAGAAGGTGACTTACTACCCCATTTTGAGAAAAAGGAAATACAATAAATGCAAATATTAAGCTCATGAAGACTTGCTCAACCATAAAATGAATGCCAAATTCACAATTTCTTCTTCACCTTCAGAAATCATGTGTCTCCCCTGTTTTCAACTGAGTGTCTGACCTTGTGATGATGGTGGTGAAACATCGGCTGGGATGCAGCAGCTCTTGTTCCTGGATGCCTAACTTTGTTGGTGGCCGTGTGAGAGGAGCAGCAGGTGGCAATTGAAGTTCAAAGTGTCAGCCCACCTGGAGGGAACTCTCTGATGGGTCAACCTTGGACAGGCAAGGTCCCTGAGAACACGGACCCCGGAATGTCTTTTGCCTCTTCTATGCCTTTACATGTTTGCTGCTGCTATCTTTCTCTGGTATCTGACAAGGTGTGATTGGGTGTGGGGAGATCCCTAATGCTTGTAATGTAGTGTGTTTATCTCATGGAAACATTCCATTTTACTGGGCATTTTTACCCGCAGATTGTTATGAAGATGATTCATCCCAAAGTTGTACTGTCTAATTGATAATAATAATATTAGCTTATACAGAGTTTTGATGAATAAAAATAAATACAAGGAAATGTTATGTAGCTAGGGGCCTATGAATTTTACCTAAGGAGCTACATAGATCACAGTTCAGGTTAATGATTAAGGAAAACATTTGAGTCCCCAGGAGCCAGGCTGCCTCTAATTCTCTTAATGCTGAACGATGCAGTCACAGGTTTCAGTGTGCATCATTAGGTGAAACAAATCCTTAAAATAACTTCAGGTTAGATCAGATATTTTGATAATAGTTTTAAGATGAATAACCCCAGAAAACAATCTAAAGTTCACAAGGACACATAGCTGAGTTATAGATTCATTAGGTTAGGGTCAAAAATACAAAGCAGCCCAATTGTTGTAAGCTGATGTACTTTTCTTGCTAGGTTTTATTGATGATCAAAGGTGATGATTAATTCCTTGTGCTCATTTTTGCCCTCGATCTCCTGGTATAAGAAACTATTGATGAGTGGGTATGCACCCCAAAGATTTAAAGTAGAGCTGACTGATTCTTTTTCATATATAAAAGTTTAGGTTTGTAATTCCTTATAAGATTACCTTTCAAGGTAAAAAATAAAGTAATTTGCCCATTCTTTGTAACTGCAAAACTGCATCCTGCCAGTAAAGACATGACTGAGAAAAATACCTTGCTTGCCTACACAGTTAATCTATAACAAGTTGCTTGAGTATGAATGTATGAGTTCTTGGGATTTGTTTTTCACCTGTAATACTTAAAGTGTTTAATCACATAAGGGAGATGAAAAACATGTTTTTACCTGTATTCATTATAATCATTCACTTGAAAAATGGAATGTAACTACATTGTAATTCCTATATTGGCTGAAAGATTTTGCTGGGGTATATAAGCTGTAAGAAAAAGAATAGAGTTAAAATGAACTAGAAGGGAAACATCAAGAATAAAGATAGAGTTAGAAGAAAAACATCAAGAATGAGAGAAGGAAATCACCAGGAAAATAAAGAATAGAGAATACAAAAGAAGATTAAAGAAAAGGTCTGAAGGAAACCATCAAGAGAGTGTGTGGGTGTCTTTTTCCCTAACCCCCTCAGGCAGAAAAGTCTAGTATGCACTGATGCTATGGATTCCTTTCATCCCTGGGCTGTCTGGAGGCTGGGCCCCCAGGCAGTGATTGAACTTCCTTGATGCTTTCCTCTGTAGTTTCAAAAAGGTGAACCATTTGCTCCTGAGCCCTGTAAAAAGAAGGGCCATCTTTTCCAGTGATTTGTAAACTGACTGCTTCAGGCAGGCCTTTCTAGTTTCCTTTTTGTTGTCATTTTTTTTAACCTCAATTACTAGTAGTGTATTAATACTATAAATCTAATTCTCTTTTAGTGTTTAAGAATCAAAGACACCAGTGAAATTTCATGTACTTTCTGTGAAAGGATTCAGCTGGACCCAAAGATTTCAGCTCATAAGTGTTTTTGCTATCTATCTATCTATCTATCTATCTATCTATCTATCTATCTATCTTCTGTCATCTGTCTATCCACCCACCTATCTATCCATCTATCCATCTATCCATCTGTCTGTCTATCTTTCTATCTATCTATCTATCTATCTATCTATCTATCTATCTATCTATCTATCTATCTATTTATCTATCTATCTATCCACTCATCTATCCAGTGGATGCTATTTTGAGACTCACTGGCTTCAAATTCGATTGTCTTGAATGACCCCCTGCTCTTCCTATGGTCAGCTCCTGAGTGCAAGGATTAAAGGTGTGCACCATCACACCTCTCTCTGACAGTCATAAAGATATTATTGCTAAGATAAGTAACATTTGTTGAGTGTGTACTTTTGCGCCACCAGCCAGCAGTGTGTAAGTGCATTTTATTAGAGAAAATGTAAAGCCTCTATGACAGTCCATGGAGCAGCATCATGGTTAGCTGCTCCCTGCCTTCAGTATCTGTGAACTGGCCATTTTATTTCCACTTCCCTCTCTGGAATGCTTAGAAGCAAATCTTGGACAAAAATCTTGTTCATCTGTGAGTATTTCAGAAGGCAAGTGTTCTCAGGTATTATATATTTTATGTGTCTGGGTTTTTCATTGAATTACAGCCTATAAACAGAAAATACATGGATCATAAGTGACCTTGATTAATCTTCGTGTTTGCACTCACTGTTGTAACTTGTAAGAAGTGCACTAGCTTTGCCATTTTAATGTGTATGAGCATTGCGGTGCATGCATGCATGTGCACCACATGTGTTCCAGGTGCCCATAGACGTCAGAAGAGGGAGTCAGATCCCTGTAACTGGAGTTACAAATGGTTGTTAGTTGCCATGTAGCCTGGTCCTCTGCAAGAGCAGCCAGTGTTCATAACCTCTGAGCCATCTCTCCAGCCCCAAGTTCTGTAAAATCTTAATACGACTATAACCAGATTAATAGAAAATGGAAAATCTGATTATATCCAGTAAAAACAGCATCAATCAGACCCCAAATAACCAAATATGAATTCCTCTCTGATGCTCTTTTGTTTTTCTTGTTGTGGTTTGTGTCTATGTGAAGTTTTGGTTATGAGTATGTTTCTCACAGACATTTAAAAATTCTTATCAAGTCACAAATCCAATGTGTATTTCTAAAAGACAATCTTAGAATTTCACTGAGCAGTAAACTAGTTCATCACTGAGCCACCACGAATTGCTCTTTTTAGAGAAAGTGCTAAACAGCTCATGAGTACAGTGTTTAAAAATAGACTTTTTCCCCCTAAGACAATTATTTCTTTTCAATCCAGTTTTCTCTTCTTTGGTATTCAATAGGATTGCAGTTACAGCAAGGCTTTATTTTACTATGCTCATCATGAAATTATCTCATTTTCTGTCTTCAAAACTATGGGATTTTAAATGTATTTCTTTAGGGCTTGGGACATAGCTTAGGATAGAATACTTGTTTAATGTAGGTAAGGCCCTGGATTCAAGCCCCAGAACTACTAAATGAAACAAAACATTTTTTTTGGTCAAAAGTATATGCATTCAGAGATAGTAAAGTCTGTATGGTTTAGTGGTCAGAGATCAAGTAAGTAATTACTGTATTTACTTTAATTACAAAATACAGGAGGAGCTAAGTGTTCAAACCATACATTTTCAGAACCATATTCTCTGACTTAAGCTCTGGTTCTACTACCTAATAAGCAGTTTGTGACCTTGGCTTACTTACTTCATGTCCTAGCACCTAGGTTTCTTTGCCTACCAATTGTAGGTAACCATTCCTGCATTGTACGGTTGCTATGAGAATTAAGCGAGTCAATACATGTCAGGTTCTCAGAACTTCTCAGCTTGTAGTAAGTATTCAGTAGATAATCATTTTCCTCCTTCTTCTTTTGCTTTTAGAAATAAAACTTTATCTTTTGATGATTTTACTTGTGTGTGTATGTGTGTCTTGGAGGCCAGGAGAGGGAGTTAGATCTCCTGGAGCTGGAGTTCTGGAAAGGTGGTAGTGAGATGCTTGGTGCTGAGAACTGAACTCTGGGCATTTGAAAGAATAACAAAGGCTTTTAACTTTGAAATAATCTCTTCAGTCTCAAGACTTCAAGAAAAAAATTACTTGTATTTCTCTCTCTCTCTCTCTCTCTCTCTCTCTCTCTCTCTCTCTCTCTCTCTCTCTCTCTGTGTGTGTGTGTGTGTGTGTGTGTGTGTGTGTGTGTGTGTGTGTGTGTGTGCCACAGAGCAGGTGTAGGAGCCAAAGGATGACTTACTGAAGTCAGTTCTCTCCTTCCACCACGTGGGCTCCAGGAATCTAACTCAGATCATCAGTGTTGGCAGCAAGTACCTTTACCTGCTGCCAACTCTTCAGCCTAGGATGTATTTTTGTTTGTTTGTTTGAGACAGGGTTCACCCTGCCTGTCCTAGATAGAACTCATCATGTAGACCAGGCTGGACTCAAACTCACAGACACTTGCCTGCTTCTGCTGCATCCCAAGTGCTGGGATTAAAGCTATGCACTACTGTGCCCAGCTCCAGGATATTTTTTTAATTTAATTTAATTTTTTGGTTTTTTCGAGACAGGGTTTCTCTGTGTAGCTTTGCGCCTTTCCTGGAACTCTCTTGGTAGCCCAGGCTGGCCTCGAACTCACAGAGATCCGCCTGGCTCTGCCTCCCGAGTGCTGGAATTAAAGGCGTGCGCCACCACCGCCCGGCCAATTTTATTTTTTATTACATGTGTATTCTTAGAATTTCACAGAAGTTCACTTTGTTTTCTGACCACTCTCCCTTCTGACTATCCTACCATCCCATCCACCCTTCCTTCCCCACAAATTGATCTCTCTTTTTCAAGTACTTGTCTCTCCATTTTGTGATCTACTAAGATTAATCAGGGCTACACATCTGTGTGACCAGGGTTTGGAGCTATCTGTTGGGACCTGGTGGGCTCAGCAGAAGATAGGTAACTAATGGCTGTGATTCTTCCCTCTCCTAGAATCTATAGATAGGTTCAAAGGTAAAGGGTAAGGACCCTTGAGCCCCTCCCCCTTCTTTAACTGATTGTTAGTGAGGCTGGTGTCCTGGGGGCCCAGTGTAGGTAGCTAGAGTTGTGAGTTATTGATTACAATGACTGTATCAAGTCTATGGAATGGTGTTTCATAGCCTTTCACTTACCTTTCAGATCTTTCGTACTTCCCACCCCATCTTCTGAAATATTCCTTGGTACTTAGGGGGGGTGGTATACATGATTGTCTTAATTTGCCTCTTATTACTGTGATAAACCTCCATGACCAAAAGTAACTTGAGGAGAAAAGAGTTTATTTCTGATTATAGCTTGTCGTCCATCATGAAGTCAGCACAGGAACTCAAGGCAGGAACCTTGAGGCAGGAGCTGAAGCAGAGACCATGGAGGAATGCTGCTTATTGGCTTGCTTTTTTTTTTTTTTAAGATTTATTTATTATGTATACAGTGTTCTGCCTCCATGTGTCCCTGCAGGCCAGAGGAGGATACCAGATCTCATTATAGGTAGTTGTGCTCCACCATGTGGTTGCTGGGAATTGAACTCAGGACCTCTGGAAGAGCAGTCAGTGCTCTTAACCATTGAGCCATCTCTTCAGCTTCTGGCTTGCATTTTTATACAACCCAGGACCACTGGTCCAGGGGTGCCACTTTCCTCGGTGGGCTGGATCTTCTCACGTCAATTAACATAATCAAGACAGTTATCCACATATATGCTTACAGGCCAACTTTATTTAGATAGTCCCTCATGGAGATTCTTTTTCCAGGTGGTGCTAGACCATGCCATGAGGACAATTAAAAATAACCATCATGGTGACTAAGATGCTTTTGTTTGTATCCTGGAATCTACTGTTTTTGCAGGAAATTTTTAACAAAATGCAGAATGATCAATTCACAATCTGAGAGTTTCTTCTTATCATTTTATTTATTATTATTATTTTGTTGTTGTTTTGAGACAAGTCTCAGGTAGCCATAGCTGGCCTCAAACTCAGTATATAGCTAAGGTTGGTCTTGAATTCCTCATCCTACTTCCTTTGCCTTCCAAGAGCTGGGATGACAGTCATGTGCCATAACACTTCACTTTCTGTCCACCATGTTCGTGTGTCTCTATGATGATCCAGTTGTGTGTGCAGAGTTTGGAAGCACTTTCTGCATGCTGTAATGTTTCCTTTTTCTTTAAAAAAATCTCAATATGTTAATTTGTTCATCTAGTCATTCTTATTTATTGACTATTATTGAATATGATGTTTGGATATTCAACAAGGAACAACAAAAAAATATTGTCTGCTACTCATAAACTTAAACTCAAATCTCAGGGTTGAGCACTAAATACCAACAGGGCCTGTCTGTATGGATAATTAATTGCTCATGACACCTCTCCAGTCTTGAACATTGCCAATGTAAACATCATACCAGTCATTTACTAATATATTGAAGAATGTAATAACTTTCTGCTTTTGAAAGTCACTAAGTCACTATGGATTTTAAAACAAACAAGGGGAGCAGTTTGGTCTTAGGAACGGGTTTGGAGACAGTCTGCTGAGAGCTCTTTCATTTACCTGCCTTTTCTCCAAACGACAGCAATCTACGAAAAAACAAAAAACCTTCCCCATGACTCATCGTGGAAGTTGGGAAATTGAGCTTACTTTTCCAGAGGTTCCCAGAGTGCTCACACTTAAGACTGTGGGAAAGGATGCAGCTGAACAGTCGTATATGAACAATATGTGCTGAAAACCAGTTCCTCGTTGACTGTGGACAAATCACAAATTTCTAGTAGTCTTTAATGGCTCTGCTTCCTCTGTGGATTATGTAGGAAATACTTTGGTCTGAATAATTGTTCCTGAGGGAGAAGCCTTCAGAATAAATTCATGTTTTACACACACACACACACACACACACACACACAGAGAGAGAGAGAGAGAGAGAGAGAGAGAGAGAGAGAGAGAGAGAGAGAGAGAAACAGAGACACACAGGGACAGAGACACACAGACAGAGAGATAGAGAGACAGAGACACAGACAGACATACAGAAATAGAGATAGAGACAGACAGAGACACAGAGACAGATACAGACAGACACACAGAAAAATAGAGATAGAGACACACAGAGACACAGAGACAGGACAAAGAGAGACAGACTGTCATGTATACATGCCTAGTACAACTAAGAACAGTTTAGTCAGTTAGGTGTGGTGGCTCATGCCTTTTCTCTCAGCACTCAGGAGCTCGGGAGGCAGAGGCAGGCAGAGCTCTGTGAGCTGGAGGCCAGCCTTCTTTACATGTCCAGAATAGCCAGGACGACAGAGACCCTATCTTAAGAGGTTTTTTTTTTTTTTTTTTTTTTTTTTTTTTTTTAAAAAAGAACATACTTTGAAGGTAGCAACAGTATCTGATTATAAGCCATATCCTGTATGGTCTTGCTTATCACTACATTGTTTAAAACTAATAGCAATAGTGGACAGCTAATCCAAAGGCTAAAGTAACTAATAGCAGGGGATTCACTTTCCATAATGTAAAAGAAAACCTGAAAACTCTTTCTGGATATTTGCAGAAGAAATAACCCCATTATTCTTTAGCTGGAATGATCTAGGCTCTTAAATTAACAGTGGGTTATTTCCACTCTTCATTGCTGCATTGTGGACTGGAGCCATTCATAAAGAAACTCTGTAGAGGTGAAATGATACATTCCCAGAGTTCTCTTTGGTGGTTTTCAACTTGGAACTGTTGTGTGGTATAGATGCCAGGAGTGTATTTTTTGAAGCTATCTTTGCCTTTGTAATAATAATAACAATATAATAATAATAACAACAGATTTATATATTTTTGAAGTTATCTCCACCTTTGTAAATAATAATAATAATAATAATAATAATAACAATAATAATACAACCAATACTCTCCTGATGGTTCTGACTCATTCATAACCTACATTCACACTTTCTACCTATATCTGAACCCACTTTCCAACACTGTGAATAGGCAATCCATTGTAGGGACTGTGAATGAAGCATCCAATATTGTTCTATAAGACACAGCTAGCTTCACATAAAAGCTTAATAGCAGTTTCTCCTTGTAAACATTTTTACATTTATTGTTAATGTATATGTATATGGTATGTAGGCATGTGTGCCAGGGCACATGAGTAGAGGTCAGAGGGCAACTTCGTGTGTTCCTGCCATCTTTATGGGGGTTTTATGTCATCAGGCTTTCATGCGTTTGCTGTCCAATCAGCTCACCTATGTGATCTCTGTCCTTCCCCCTCTCCCTCTTTCATTCCCCCTTCCCCTTAATTAAGGTTAGTCCAGACCCAGAAAAACTAAGCAAATGAAATTTCATGTATATTTAGTGGGAAATAAATTAAGGGGAACGAAGTGATGTCTGTATGCTGTTAGGATAGTGATAACTGGGCTGTTTTCTGGTGGGTTGGGACATAGGTAACAGTTAACTTTGGAGGTGAAGTGTCTTTAAGAATAAGGACACACACGTACTATATTCACATTCTACTATGTAAAGTGGCCAGCAGGGTTACTTAGCACAGAAGGTGTGTACTGTACATGTGCAACTATTAAAATACAGCGCCTCTGTCTTTCTGTGTCTCTTTGTCCACCTTTGGTTGTCATGTCAAAAAGAAGGCATCTTTATTTTATATTTTTATTTTATGTTGCATGCAAAAGGGTTTTACACTCCTGGGCTACCTTCATCTTGCTATGTAGCAAAGGAAGACCTTGAACTTCTGATCTTCCTGCCGCCATGTTTATTGTTTTGTTTTAATTTTTGTTTTTGTTTTTGTTTTTGTTTGAGACAAGGCTTCTCTGTGTAACAGCTCTGGCTGTCCTGGAACTTGCTTTGTAGACCAGGCTAACCTCGAACTCACAGAGATCCGCCTGCCTCTGCCTCCCAAGTGCTGGGATTAGAGGCGTGCTCCACCACCACCACTCCACTTATTTTTTTGTTTTATTTTATTTTATTCTATTGAGGAGACAGGATGTTGCTGTGTAGCCCAGGCTGTCTCAAATTCCAGATCCTCCTACTTTAGCTCCCCAAGGCTAGGATCCTAGGCATATTCCCCTGAACCTCGTTTAAAAGGATGGTCATTATTAAAATGATGACTTGATTTGGGAATAGGGTCAACATTTAAAGGGATATTGTTGAGATTTTTGTCAGGGCAATATTCTGAAAGGCTCTTGGCAGCCCCTAATCACCATTAATTTCCCATATGTGCTTAGTAAATCAGAGGACTAAATACACATTTTTATGAGTCGTAAGCTTGGCAGATTCCTACTTTTCTGTGATACAGAATGAAGTTTAAGGTGGAGCTGCTTCCTCCCTGATTTTGGAGAATGGAGGGTTAACGATGACTCAAACTTGACAACCACTAGCGATGTCTGGAGTCCTGGTGTTTCTGGGGTGTTTGCCATGTGCTGCTTTGAATGAATGACTTGAGTGGGAATATTAAGAGTTTCCTTCCTGACTTGACTTCTTTCAGAATCCTAGCGCTGTCGACATTCCTTTACGGTAGCCTTATTTGAAAAACACTCATCTTATGTAGCAGGGCACATCTTTTAAGAGTAAGTAATCAAGTTATAAATGGAACACTCCAATGATGAAAGCTGCTTGGAAATGATCTCTTACCGTGAATTTTCTCGACCGTTGTAGTGCACTATTAAATGCATTAAAAAAAAAATCACAACACTTATCTAAGAGTCTAATTGAGAAGAATATTGCCTTGGGAAATTGCTCTGCCCAAGACAACTGCCGCTCTGTTTCTCTTCAGATTTAAAAACCCAAGTCCCGCTTCACCGTCTGCAAACAGTAATTACCTCTTGTGAAATGAGCTGAGGTCCTTAAAGGAGTCTGCCGGCTTCCCGGGATCTTTCCGGGGTGAGCGGGATGCGGGGCTGATAACCCAGCTGCTTAGGAACTGAGCAGGGCCGGCTGCAAACTCCTCAGCTGTTGACAGGCCGGCCTCGCTGAGAACACTGGTTAAATATAGCACGCGCAGCTCAGCCCCCCAACAAAGTCACCGCGCTGACAGTGTGCGGGAGCAGCAGAGGAGAAACCTAATCTCAGAACCCAACAACACCTAGCAACAGTTGAAAAAACTTTGAAACAAAAGTCGGGGTGTGAGATAGGCGGCTTCCAATTCCTGCTGATCCCGACTGAAGGAGAGAGAAGCTGCAGCTATTCTGTGCCGTTTCCTGTATGACTTCAGCGACTGGCTAGTTAGTCCCAGCAGAGTGGGAAAAGCGTTTTCCTCAGCCTTCTTTTGGGCTGGCTAGTTTTCCAGGACTCAGTCCTGGGCTGTGGGGCAAGCCACTGGGTTCTTCAAGGGATAAACCCTCCGAGAAAGGATCCATCTTTGGTAAAAGGAGCTGCCAGCAGGTAAGAACCCCCTGCAACCCTCCCTCCCCTCCCCAAGAAGATATTTACTCTGTTAAGAAATCTGTTTCCACAAGAAGACAATTCGCTCCAATTCTACTTTGTCTCTAATGCTTGGACTTCTCCTGTTCTATGATGGGACAGCACGTGTAGAAATTATTAGAATCTGTGTGAATTATTAAAAAAAATCAGAAACTTCTTCTCTTTCTCAGTCATAGCGATTCCCTTTTAAACACAATGTTTTGTGATTTCTTCATAGCGGTCAAGCTAGCCCTGATGAGTTATTCATGTTCTTGCAGGTAATAGGAATATGATGAAAGTCCAGTGCCTTTCACAACCAGGGTAGCTAAGCCATGGAGGGGACATTTCCTCCGGAGCAAAATAGCTTTCCCTTATTGAAAATAGCTAAGCAGCTTGTGTGGTAACTGAGGAGAGTCCTGTCTGGTGTTCCTGTGGCTGCGCTGTTGACCCGCTTCTTTGTGCCACTGCTGGGTTTGCCGGATTCTCTGATTGCGTCGGACACCTTGTGCTGGGTCTGACCTCATTTGCCTGCAGTTGCCCAAATGCTTCTGACTCGAACAAAATATGCCTGCTGCTGATTCGCTGCTTTTGCAGTAGTTGAATATTCAGGAGAATGTTGTGTTAATTAAACTAATTAAATGGAGTGATTGCTTTTGTGCGAGTATGGTAGATTCCACTTTAAGAAACTTAGACCGAATTTTTTTTAGGAAGAAAAAAAAATCCTTCCATAAGTTGCATGGGTGTGAGTGTGTTTCCAGTAGTATGAAGGAAGTTCTCATATCCTTTGAGAGTGTATTGTCTCCCTGTCCACGAGGTGACATGCACCTTAATCAGAATTGCTTACAGTGAACAAGTTCATGTTCAGTTTCACAGCTTGTGGCTACACACACAGCTGATGTAGTCAATATTGATTCCTGGTGGTCTGTAGTTGGGGTCAAATTTGCATAAGAGGATGGATTATTTCTTCAAATGATCCAGAGAGTTTGGATGAATAAACCTAAGGATAATATCAAAGAAAATACTGAAGAAAAAATTTTAAAAGAAAGTATTTTAACACTGGACATGGAGGCTCCTGCTTGTAATCCAGCACTGGGGAGACTGAGGCAGGAAGATTGCTGTGAGTGCAAAGCCAACCTGAGCTACACAGCAAGTTTTAGCCCAGCCTGGCCTATAGAGTAAGGCTCCACCTTCAAAATAAGGCAAAACAAAACAGCAAACCTGTTTGTGTCTATTTTGACAATGGGAAAAAAGAATTTCCATTAACCAGCTTGGAAATTTTTTTTTCTATGACAAATGAGAATATGTAAGCCTTTTTGGTAAATGTTCTATTCTAAGACTAGTCGATGAATGATTATACAGTTTGTGTTTAGGAAAAAGAAATAACACTGTTATTTCAATGTATATCATGTATATAGTTCTGATTACATGATTAGTTTGCAAAGTAAATGAAGCTAATCCAATGTAATCAACATATACAAATAATAGTGAGTGTGCATGCTGGTTGCCTCTGAGTGGGAGAGGGAACTTAATGGTACTTTGCTGGAGATAAAATATCGTTGTCTTGAAAGACTTATGAAAAGTCAGAACTAGATGCTCTACATTTTTCTTGTCTTAATCCTAGGAAGGGTCACATTGCTGGCTTCCACATGCCTGGGGAAGGCCAGAATCTCCCATTGGTTTGAGGCATTCAATTTTCTCTGGCTCAGTGAGACAGCTTTTAGATAACAGCACAGTGCTTGGCCCTGAGTGGAAGCCATGTCTGCTGAAGTGGAGTTTTGAGTCTCATTAATTGTTTTCATGGTTCTAAGTTTCCCCTTGAGAATTAAAAGGTGATAAATTAAACCACGTGGTTCCCTCCACTGTCTGAACAGAATAGCACACTCTGTGAATACACAGATCCATCCCCTGATTGATTTAAGTGCGTGTTTGTGTGCTGTTTTGGAAGTGCCCCCTCTTCCCTTTCCCTATGGGAGCACTTGGACTCTTGCTGTTCTCTTTAGCTCTTGTCTGGATATGCCACTGCTGCCCGCTTTCAGCCTCATTACCATCCAAACCACGCTGCTGGTGATCAAGGGACTAACTTTCTCTCCACTTTGCTGTGCATGTCTGTCTACACTTTGGTTTCCCGGGGCGGGGGGGCACTCCTTGTTGCTGCCAAACACCAACATTTTGAAAACCTTCCATCATCTGGCACCTACTTAACTTTTCCAGTTTCGTTCCCACTACTCAGCAGCAAGGTCCCTTGGCTTCAGGTACTTCAGGTTATGGACCATTCTGTAAACACAAGAGCAGTGGGTACTTTAAGACCTTGCCCTTCCTCATGCCGTTCACCTTGCCTGGGACACACTCTGCTCCTGTAGAGACCTTGTTTATCCTTTCGGACACAGACCATCGCCTCCCATCTTCACAGAGATTCTGAAGTGACTCCTTAGTTTGGAAACGCGGATGCTGTTTATGTTAGGGTTCCTCATGGTGGGCGTGGCCTCATTAGAGCTGGGACTGTTTTGAGAAATCTTCTGGAGTGCTCTGGAGTTTCTTGGCCCCATGTACACTGTGGACAATCTATTAACTTCTTAGGTTCAAGATTCCTAATATGAGTATGTGAGAGTGTATAAAATCAAAAAACCAACTAGAAGTATGGTTAAGAGTGTTTTATCTAAAAATTTTCTTAGTGAAAATCTTCATAGTTTTACCAATTTTAACCATGTTTACATGTCTGACTGTGGAGAAGATATTGCATACCTCACAAACGAAACCAAAAGGACATCTATCTACCTACTCCTGTATATGAACCTAGACTTCTAAACCTCTAAATTCTGTGATTCATGTTTTTTAAAATCATCTTTTAGGGCCAAATTTCTTATATGGGTACCTTTGGTCAATTTATTTAAATCATGACTCTTTCTATTTATGAGCCATGAATGAAAATCTGGCCATGAACAATAAAACATTTAAGATTTCATGGTCACTTTAGATATTTTCTCCCTAGATGTTTGAAACACAGATGATTCTTGGTACTACTTTCAATCACTCATGAAACCTGCAGCCTTGCTAAGAGACAGCAAGAATGCACAAGGCTTTTGAAGCTATTTGCTCTGTATTCACCAAAACAAAAGCATTCTCTTAATAGTCTAAGGTGGTTTTCTACTGGGATTTGTGAAATAATTAATATACTCATTAAGCAATGGTCTCCACATGGTTAATAGTTTTTAATTATGAAATGTTGGGGTTTATGCATTCTAAGCAGTGTACATTATGGTTTTCCTTTTAAATGAGCATTTCTCTTTAGAAATGTTTTTATTTTTATTATTTTCAATGTGTGTGTGTGTAAGAGTGTGTGTGCGTGTGTGCAGATACCTGATGAGGTCAGAGGTATAGGATCCCACTGGAGCTGGAGTTGCAAGCCACTGTGAGCTGCCTGATGTGGGTGCTCAGAATTGAACTCAGATCTAATGCAAGAGAAATATATGATCTTCCACAGATTTATTTATTTTCATTTATATGTGTGTGTTTGTATCTGTGTGAATGTGTGCCATATGTGTGACAATGCCTGAGGAGGCCTGATGATTCCCTGGAGCCCTGAGCTGCACACCATGACTGTTGGGTGTTGGTAATGAACTCTGCAAGAGCAGAAAGTACTCTTAACCATAGGGCTTCTCTCCAGTCTTAAGATAAGCACTTAAAAAAAAAGATAATAATGGGTATAATATGTGCCTCAGACTTAGAGTATTACAGAGTTTAATCTACACAAGTTACTTACTTCTCTAACCTTGAGTTTTTAAATAGAAAGCTATGGGTCTGATGGGCAAGCTTAGGTTAATATATACCTTAACAAAAATGCTTAAGAGAAAAATGATTGGTAACAACTTAGAAAAATCATATAAAAACCTACACTACAAATTAATTTATATAGCATTTTAATATGTGTCAACAAAATAAAAGATGAGCTAATGAAATAATATTTGTTTCCTTGAATCTGACAGAAGTTCTAATAGTAAGGATATAGTCATGGAAGAGGGATTGGGAACATCAAGTAACAGGCAAGCCTGGTGACCCAGACTCAGGTTTCAGCTCACTGTGGCCTTGGGCGGATTCCCTGGCTTCAGTTTCCTTACCTGAGACTTACAGTGTTTTGTCCTCGTAGTGTTGTTTGAAGATCGAAGAGCTAAAAGCATAGGTATGCGTCTGATAAGTTGTCCAATAAATTCAGTCTCACCTTTACTGTCACATTTTAAGTGTTTTGTTTATTATAATCCTAGTTGCACACAAAGTTCTCAGATGGCTTGTAGACTGAAACACACCATGGCAAGCAAGGGAGGACTCATTCTTTACCTTGGAATCTGGGTTGGGACGGAGTACTGCTGCTGGTCGCCCTAAGCAAACAGTTTGAGCAGCAGCCAATAATTCCCGATGGAATTTAGGCTGCTGCCTCTCCCCCCTCCCCCGTTATCACTCAGCAGTCCTGTGTCTTCTAGAGGCATTACTAAAAAGGTTAAGAAATCACCCACAGGATAGACTGTTCTTGTTTCTATATTTGCACTTGGAGATAAAATGTCTTTATACTTAGGGCTTGGCTGTCTCTTTCACAGCCAGCTAAGCCGGGTAATGCATAGCAATGCAGACTTCCATGGAGGGGATGATAGTGAATTTATTATTCTCTACTTCTTTCTTCCCTTAGATGATTTGTTTGGTTTCACTAACTTAGTAACAGATAACGTGAAAAGACCAAAAAAGGTCATCTTAGGCTAACTTCAACTTTATCAAGTAGAAATGAATTCCTGCTATTCATTGCTCTTAATCCTAGTCAGTCTTAAACATGATAAGAAAGTCTGCCACAAGACAAACAAAACCAGTGTCACATTACAAAGATGTTGATGCATATGCTGCACATTGTGTACACCTAATTTAACAAAATATAGGAAGCATTCTCATGGTAGTGGTTGGGCGGGGGGAGTTTCTAAGTAGTTAGAGTAGCAGGAAACCTTGTATGGGGTGATTATGGTTTGGACCTGTCAATTCTATTCCATTTCTCTAGTTGACAAGAAGAGTCTGTAAGCTGAGTTTGAGAACTATCATTTTCCAGTGAAAACCTAGTTGTGAAAAAGAGGGAGGGAAAGAAGGATGGGGATAGATAGATAGATAGATAGATAGATAGATAGATAGATAGACAGACAGAGAGGGAGGAAGGAGAGAGAGAGACAGAGAGAGGAAAAAAAGCCATTTTCTTGGCTTTGCAAATACACTGCAAAGGTTTTAAGGCAAAAATATAGGAACTTCAGGCAAACATACTGAGGTATATTATTTTTCCTTAAATGGTCAATCTTACTCTTTCCCTAATGAGAAAAGGGAAAGGCTGTTGGCAGAGTACAACTGTCTCTGGTAGTAGCTGGGGCAGTTTAATTTCGAAGGCCAGGCATCCTGTTGTGGTAGAACTTGGGAGGAAAATCAAACATGAATTGAGTCGTTTTACTGTTAAACATCTGATCGACAACTTGAGAAACTCTGGGCAGAGACATGAAATAATGAGACTATACCAGCACCCCATGCCCCCCACCCCCGAGGGCCTTGTTTAAGCCACAGCGACACCAAGGCATGGAGTAGGTTTGTGTTGCTTTTCCTTTTTGGGAAATGGTGTCAGTGTGTAATCCTGGGTGATTTATATGTTTCTGGGGCCTGTGAAAGACAAACCAAAGGATATCTTCAAGCTAGGACAGAACTTATCTGGAGTAAGTTGACTTTAATTGAGCCCTTAAGGTTAAGTATTTTTTTCTGGGTTGAGTTTCCTGTTTAACTGCTGTTATCTATTGCTTTGTCTTAGACGTGGTGGAAATAATGTTTGTTGCTTTGTGGCCAAAGACCTGGAATGTCTACACTTAGGAGTAGTTGTTTTTTCTTTTGCCCTCATCCTAACTGCACTCCTCCCCAGGCACTTCTCATAAATGAAGTATCTACTCCTTACTTTTGTAAAGAAAATCTATAGGGAAGCCATGACATGGACATAGGAGGACTGGTCAAATGTGTTCTTTAAAAAAGTAATTTCCTAAAGATTCGACACCAGAAGATGATTTGATTGAAAACAGTAGACTGCTGACGTCACCAAGACAATCAAGTTACTGCTAGCTTGTCTTGTGTATCTGCAAGACTTTTGCAAAAACAATCCCCCCCCAGATGCGCATGAGTCACAGGCACCACAGTAATAGGGATAAATTAACTTTCTTTTTCTTTAATATACTTATGTCTCAACTAACTCACTTTAGAGCTTTCTGCTTGGGCTGGAGTGCGACAGAACAACAGGAAAGGAAGAGGCCTTGCTGAGTTCATAATGCTATTTCAGTGTGGCAATAGAAGAGCATGAGGAAATGACACCCGGGGCCTGTGTCTGGAGCCTGCAGCTACTGGGCCGACAGCATCACACTGAGATGAAAACAAGGATGGTCTGCTCACCAGGACGGCCAGCACGTTCTGCCAGCCTCAGGGTTTTCCTCAGCATTCTATAAGTCTTGAGACGTGACACTGGAGGTATTCAAGGCTCTCTGTGCTCCATTAACTGGTTAGTAAGGGACACGCGCTGGAAGAGCAGCCTGGTATTTGGATCACATAAACTTGGTGTTTGCATGCTGTCTTTTTTAGACATCATCTACAGGTTTGGGCACCACCAAACCAAAGGCTTTATTCACAGCCTGTTGCTTGCTCTGCTTTTAAGTAAGCTAGCTGTGTTGGTGGTGTTCACTCCTTATAGGGGTTCCCCTAAGGAGGGAACATTCTCACCTTCAAAACTCTGCCCGGTCAACAGACCATTGCCCAGGATACCAGGAGTTTACCAGTAACTGGGACACTTAAGCCCCCAGTATACATAATATAAGGATATCAGTAGCTATGTGTATTTCCATTTATGTGTAACTGTATGGAATATACGCAAACGATGCTAATAACAGCCAACATACACTCCGAAGCGCCTTGTGGGAGGCCTTATGCCAAGCATATCATGTAAATGACTTTATTTTCTTCTCATAGCAACTCTATGATGCCACCCTCAACTGGAGTTTGAACTCAGGGCCTCCAACATACTGGACAAACGATCTACCACTGTTAGCCCTATCTCACAGATTAGGAAAATGAGGTTTATACATGCTAAGTAATTTGCCCGGTGGCAGGTGTAAAATCCAAACTCGGGGGGTGTGGCCGTTTTTTATGTCTTATTTTTAGCCGTCGTTTTGAAATGCAGGAAGTTGCTCAAGGAGTAATCCCTGCCCCCAGTGGCTGAGCCGTGTTTTAGGGAGAGTGTAGAAGTCAGCACTAAAGGGCTTCACTGCCCTTGCAGCTAGAGCAGGTTGAAGGTTTACCAAGGGCAAAGGATAAACAGACTGAAGGGCCCCTTGCCAGGGTCCCCAAAGCAGAGCAAGAAGCTTCAATGGCCAGTGAAGTTCGATAACCCAGGAAGAGGTAGAGGAGCTGGGCACAGAGCACAGAAGCAAGTCTTCGTTACTGATGGTTCTCCAAGATGGTTGGGTAAAGGGGGTCAACTGGCAGCAGGCGGTCCCATCAAAACCAAACCAAAGACAAAACAAAGCAGGACAGAGCAGACAGGCTGCTGTCGTTTAAGAACAATTAGCCGACAGGGTCTCGCTATGTAGCCCAGGCTGGCTTTGAGCTAGTGATTCTCCTGCCTCAACTCCCTGAGTGCTGGGATTAAAGGTGTGACCACCGTCCCTCGAGACCTGACACTTTATAGCTGGTGTTTGTCAACTGAGCATCACTGCCAAGATGTTTCACTGGATACCTTTTTCATTCTTTCTCTTTGATACAAGCGTTACATGATGCTAAATGTCTGGCCATTCAGAAGTAATGGGGAAATTTTTAGTTTTTGTTCACTTGTTGGCATTTAACTTCTGAATTGTTTGAAATAAAAGAACAGTTTTAAAGGGGGGGGGAAGTTTTCATTTAAAAGATAAGGCAATTTATTTTTATTATTTTGATTTATGCATATATGGATACACCTGTATGTAGGTATGTTCATGTGACTTCAGGTGCCCATGGGAGTCAAAGGTGTCGGAATCCCTGGAGCTGGAGTCACAGGCAGTTGTAAACAGTTCGATATGAGTGCTGGGAACTGAGTTCAGGTCCTCTGTAAGGGCAGCAAGTACTCCTCACCACAGAGTCCTCGATCCATGTTCCTAATAAAATTTTGATGGAGCATATAGTGCTTCGCTTTTTCTTATGCCAGAATCTGTAAATGCTTCATTTTCCCAGTGACTCAAATAATTCCCCCCAAAGAGAACGTTTCGCGTAGGATGAAGATGCATAATAGAACTAATTTCTGCCTTCCGAGAAGTTCTGTAAGTTGAAAGCAGTGTCTTGGCAACTGTGTTAGCATCGCTGAGTGCCTCTTCCCAACACACACCCACTCACAGTTGCTCTCCTAGCTGAAGCACAGGACTTTCACCGTGCCTTACAGGCTGTACGGCATCCTGAAGCAAAGCTGCTGCTTCCTTTGTGGCATAGACCTGCTTAATACAGAGCAATGGGAAAAAAAAGGTGGAGATAGTGATTGTTTTCATCAAGGCTCTCTGCTTCATTTGTAGATCCCCTTATGACAAATTCAGAATTCCCTCTTGGTCCTCTCCTGCCTTTACGTTAAAAGACATAACATTGTCAAAGGAGGAGACTACTTAGTGTTTCTACCCTTTGGAGATGAAGGGCTTGACTGGGTGGCTTCCGGAAGCTTTCTCCCATCAGTCAATTAACCTAAATTCCTTTTGGCAACAAAACTGAGTGATAATTTCCATACTGGTCTTTAGTGAATGCCTCTTAAGTGGAAGATATTAACAATTTATCATACTGACTTAAGAGTTACTGAGATTTCTGTAAGATTTGCTAATTCTCTCAGCACTTCTGCCCCTGGTCAGATAGCAAGTAGGAATGGGGGCTTTGAGTTTACACTCAAATGACGTTGTAGATTTGGTTCTGGGGCTGAGATACAGAAGAGCATGGGTACCTGTAGACTCACTTCAAGTGAGAACCATCACAGCATCCATTTGGGTGTGTCTCAACACTCTTGTAATAGTTATGCTTCTGTCCCCGTGATGAAATACCTACAGAATCACCTTAAGAGAAGAGAGATTTTCTTTGGCTCACAGTTTCTGAAGAAACATTCCATCATGGCCAGGAAGGCATGGCGGCCATAGTGGCTTGGTGAGTGGCAGTGGGAGCTTATGGCATGGTAGATTAAGCAACTGAGCACTCACTCTGGAAACCAGAAGTAGATACCATCTTCAGGGTCCAGCCCCAGCAACCCACTTCTGCCAGTGAAGCCGCAGCCCCAAAGGTTCCAGTCTCCCAAGACAGCACTTAGCACTACCACCTAAAGACCCAGTGTTCAAACACATGAGCCCATGTAGGACATTTTACATCCCGATGGTAGCAAGACCCTATGAATCTAAGTCTCTTGGGAGTACTTCAAAAATATTAGTGCCTAGACCATGGCCTCAGAGGTTCTCATTCAAATTGACCCATGTGGGGGCTTTCCCATGTGACTATAATTTGTGTTCATATGTTAGAACCAGTTATCTAGGAGCATTCGAAAGGGAAGTCACTTGGCAGAAGTTTCCAAGTCCTCTCAAGGTAGAATTGGGTTAGGAGCAGAGCTTACCCAGGCTTTGGTAGTGGACACTTCTCATACCTCCTAGCGGCTGCATTTCTGTCTTAGGTGAACTGACCCCAGGATCATACCTTGACTTAGATTTTAGGGTCTTGACTGGGAATCAGTAACAGCTCCCTGGTTCATGTTTGTGATTGCACTTCGGTTCTAGAGACGTGGCACAAAGGTAGCTTAGATTCTGAGCCAGGACAAGAACTTAAGGCCTTCGAGCCCTAGCGAGTTCATCTCTATCACACAGGTCTAATAAACATTACAGCAGCTGGCAATTGTGGACGCCTTCTGGGGAGTAGGTGAATGAGGTAGGTACCCTGATTTGACTGACAAGGAGGCTGAGAGAACGCGTCTGCCTCCCTACCCACAGCAAGCAGGTGGCAGGTCGGACATGAGTCCAGGCACTCCCCAGCCTGGGCTCACCCGCTCTTAATCACTCTGCTATTTTGGAGCTTGCTCTGAGAGTATACGGTGTTAAGTAGCAGCTGCTGCCCATTTCAGTGTCAGAGTCTGGTGGCAGCTGGCTTTGGCGCGGTCAGCTCTCATGCCTGGGTTTTTTGCCTGACCAGGGACTAGGTCTGTGCCTTGCCTTCTCTTTCCCCAGTGAATAATCTGGTTTGAGGATCCCTATTACCTTTAAGGCTTCTCCCAGTGACTTTGCTTCTTAGATCCAGCCTTTCCTTCTCTTGTGGTCTGTATAATACTTTACACCTTTCTTTTGGGAGTGTGTTCTCTTTACTTTCCCAGGCATTCGAACCACAAATTTTACTCCTGTTTAGATCCTTGACATTTCCTTGCCCTGTAAGTCTGGCTCGTCCCTTACATTCTGCCTGTGAGTCCTCCATCTATGCTTTCATACCACACCCCAGCTTCTCAAGCAAGGTCCACACCAACAGGAAGGGATTAATCAGTTCCCTTCCACAGCAGCAGGTGCATTGGAAGCAAGCTGCTCTGTCATGTGAGATTGACAGGTCAGTGGGTCAAGGCAGTCTGAAGAACTTTTAAAATCTACCGTTTTAGGTAGTATGTATGTATGGAACTAACTTGTGATAGATTCTGTAAGTTTCAAGTTCCACAGAACAGGCATTTGAATACCTATAAGAAAACTTAGAAACATTACCTGGTTAATTGAAGCTTTCTTAAAATAAAAATCCTCTTATCTTAAGATAAAAAAACCTTTCTTAAGATAAAAACACACATTGTATCATAAATTTCTCTAAACAGTAGAAACTAAATAGGAAGTGAGAGATTGTGATTATTTTATAATAAATAAATGCATGTAAAAATAGGCTCACATATGACTAGAGACTGGTTTTAGAATAATCTACAAGTGTTGAACAAGTGTTTGTTAAGTTGAACTCATTAAATATCATGAATTTAAGAAAATATTCCTGATTAGTTTTTATTATCGAAAGGCTCCGCCTCCTTACCCACCCAAACCAGGAAAATCATAGCCAGTGACTATGAGTCTTTCTCCTGCTTCCCACCCCTAGTCATCATATTATTGCTTTTCTAAACAGAAAACTAAAATCAACGAACACTCTTTGAGCAGCTGATGTTACTAGGTGAGTGAGGGCGGACTGTCACTCTGACTACTGACATACAGATGCAGTTCTGGTAGCAAGCTAGAATGCTATTTGGCATACCTTCATACCATAGCCCAAGGCTCAACCATCCACACAGGCTTAATGGCAACTGTTTGCTCCTCATCTCTTTACACAAGCTCATGAAAAAAAAAAATCAACAACCAGGCTTCTCTTGTAGTCATTAGCTGGAAAGGCTCTCATCCTCCGAAATCTATTTTGGAGTTCGGATTGCTCCACTCCCCTACAAGTGGGGCAGCAACAGCTGCTATTTAGTGAACGTTCCTGCTGACAGTTCCAGCTGATGAATCCCACCGAGTTTCCCCACCCGTGTGCATGCTCCCTGTGTGGCTCCTAGAGGAAATGTTGAGTGGACTTGCTTGATTTTGCCTTCTTTACCACAGCTTTTTTTTTCCTTCTCCCTTGCATCACTTCCTCCAGATTTTAACAATGCTGTAATGTGCATCAGCATTCCCAGCTTCCAGGGAATAAAGTCCCAGTGCACACATGTGTTCCTGGTGATGCACTGTGATGGACTCTTACCAAGATGAGCACGTGGAACTCTCAGCTCAAACAGAAGACAGGACAGGGGTGGGGAGCAGCCAGATGAAAGTGGCTTGTGGTTTCTCAGAAAGTGAAGAATTTTGTTCATTTGAGAAACAAATTAGACAAAAGACAGAGCTCTTGTTTCCCACATAGTGTTAATGAAAGACTAGGATCCTACAATTGGATGCCTAGCTGGATTACATTATCATTTCAATTTCTGTTTCTAGACATTTTCACAGGAGTTGGATTTCTCTGTATAGATGGCTGTCTCTATTACTGCGTGAGATTTAAAAGGATTTGGGTTATGTGGAAGCGAGTGACTAGAGGGAGGTCTCCTCCATCAGCTCATGTTGAAGAACAATGGCCTGGGGTCCAGTCAGACTCCTATGGCCAGAAAGGAAGCTAGACGGATGCTGAACTGGGAGCTTGATGGATAGAACACAGGATCCAAATGGCATGGCACTGGACCACAAACAGTGGTCTCGTGTGGCAGCTGGCCTATATGGGTCTGACATGTGCTTCTGGGTGGAGCACAGCTGAGTTCTTGCACCAAATGGGAAAGCATATCAGAAGGAGCAGGAAGGAGGTTTGGGAGGTGGGATTTAGGAACAATGGAGCTTCGGAGGAGAGGCAATTCTGGAAACTGTGGAGTGCCACAACTTGAATACAATGTCAAAAAGTGATACCAAGTCCAAGTACAGAACTGGAGGTCATTGTGTCTCTTGCTTCCCATTCAGTAGGCATCACTCACCCCTTACGTAGTACTTGGTAAGGTCGTGCATGTGAGGCACCGTTTTGGTTACCTTCTCATTGCTGTAATAAAATACTCTGGCAGTGGTAACTTAAGGGTCAAAGGGTTTATTTTGGTTCATTTTTTAGGAGATAAAGTTCACCATGGCAAGGAAGATAGTAAAGGCATGGTGGCAGGCGGGGGAGCCTGGCTGTTTACTCACATCTACATCTAGGAAGCGGAGGATAGATGGGAAGTGAGGCTAAAGGTCTGCCCCCGGGACTGCTTCAGTGAGGATCCACCACCTAAATGTTCTACAGCCTTCCCAAACAACACTACCAGCTAACAACCGTGTGTTCACACACGTAAGCCTAAGGGGGACATTTCATATTCAGAGCACGGCAGGAACCAAGGTTGAGATGCTATGATAGTATTGCACTGTCTGTACCCTCTCGCAGGGGTCCAGGAGAAAACACAACTGCATGTCACCCATAAGCACTTGGTGTTGTGGGATCCTAGAAGCAGGACCACTTCCAAGTCTGGGGATGTCAAGTGATGTATGTGGTAAATTGATTCTTGCTGCAGTAAAGCAGGAATGATGAAGCTGGAAGGGAAATAGAGCCGGGTGGACAAGAGCACAGGGTACACAGCAGAAATGAAAACGATTGAAAGGCGCCGATACCAGAGTCATTGAGACAAGTCCACACAGCTTGACGAATGGGGAGCTGGGAAGTTGCACTCTTTCCCCTACATGATAATTTTAATGTCTTAAAAATATTGTGAAGTGAATCCACTATACACACAAATTTAGTCGCATTTTAGACTCTAGTGAACTTAATGAGCCCAGAAAATATGCATTTGTGGACTGGAAAATTCCTGATCCATAGCACTCACACTGCTTGTATTCTTGCAGAAGGCTGAGCACTCTCACTATGTTTGAGAAGGGGTGATGAAGGCATCCTACAAAAGTGTTTGCTTTTGGCCTTTTACAAGTTTGTGCACTTTAACAAAATACTTACATATATCGAATCCTCCAAGTGCCTGACTATGTGGAGGCTGTAAACCCCAGCACCAGCTGAGAAAGCTTTGAAGCACAAGTTGCCTTACCACATATTAAAATAAAACTCAAGGAGCTGGAGAGAAGGCTCAGGGAGAAAGCTTCCTGCTCTCACAGAGGAGTCTGGTTCAGTTTCCAGCACCCTCTTCTTTGGGTGGCTTACAACTGCCTGTAACCCCAGTTCCAGGGGATATATACCCTTTTTTGGCCTCTGTGAGCCCCTGCATGCATGTATACACAGAGATATACACATAAATAAATCCTATAATAAATCTTTTTAAAAAAGTAAAACCACACAAGTTAAAACACTTTCATAGTGGTACCAAAATCAGTGTACATCAGATGAGGGGACTAAGGAAAAACTCAGACCCAGAACCAGGGCTCTGAGTTGGCCCACCCCAACATCCACCCCATCTATGATCTGCTGAAGCACGTGAAAGGGTGAGACGTGCAGATCCAAAGCTATAGGATCTCCACAGCACAGAGCAACAACAAGACATCTAAGAGGAGCCTCGGTGAGAACCCAGTATCCAGGGTATAGCAGAAGCCAGAGGCCGCGAACCAGACCAATGACTCATAGCAATGAACTAAGGAAGTATAGACTGAAGGGTATACTGTGTGACTCATTATGATACTTCCCCCTTTTTTATTTCTTTCTCTTTTTGTTTGTTTTTGCTTTTCTTTTAAATTTCATTTTTTTGGGGGCCGGGGGTGGGGGGCAGTTTGCAAGGAAAGAGGATGGATATGAAGGGATGGGGAGATGAATGGAATCAGGATACATGATGTGAAATCCACTAAGCATCAATAAAAAGTTAAAAAAAAAGAAACACTTTCATATCAAAATCAGTTTTTATCTGATGAGGAGACTAAGGAAAAACTTATAGAAAGTAAAAATAAAAACAAAACAACCTCCCAAACCTTGCCATATAAAAAATTTAGTGTTGGAGAGCAGACCTATCAAACCTGCCGTGGTACTGTCATTTAACCAACAGTGTGGAAAGACTCTGGAGAATGAAATGAAATTTCTATGTCACACTCAAATACATATTAAATAGACCAGAAATTTAAGTTAAAAAGGATAGAACGAGAATTTAAAATCCTCAAATATGTACATAGAAGTAGATAGATTGTTTTTTGGGAACCTTCTTAATCTAGATTTTAAAACAAACAGACAAACAAACAGACAGACAGACAAGTGAAAAACACTCCAGGAAGCTGGGCCAGTGAGACAGCTCAGTGAGCAAAGGAGCTTGCTGCCAAACCCAAGGAACGGAGCTGGATCCCGGGGGCCCCATGGTAGAGGAGAGAGCCCGCTCCTGAAGGTTGTCCTCTGACCTCCAGTGCCCTCTGCAGCTCGCAGGCACACCCCAGTACCATCTCCACGTATGTAAGTGAAGATAAAACAGAAGGCTTGAAAAACCCAGTGAAACAAAACAGTCGAATGAATTTAACTCTGCTAAAAATGGAAGAAAACTCTTAAACAGAAAAATAAAAGCAAACACCAAAAATACCAACAACAGAGTAAAGACATGGATGCACATGCCTGTAAACTCAATGCTTTGGGACAGAGTGGCAGGAAGATCAGCAGTCTCAGCTACATCATGAGTTCAAGGCCAGCTTAGGCTATTGCAACCCTGTCTCATCCAAAACAAATGAAACAAAAAATACCAACATCATTCATGAGCCAAGTTAAAATTTAAATAGCAAAATTTGTGATTTAGTAATCAAGATCAATATCTTTAAAATAGGAAATTCTTTTAAATAAATAAAGCAAACTCCATAATAGAGAAATGTATAAATGACATAAATAATTCTAACAAGCTGGTGGAAGATTGTTTAACCTTACTGGGAATTAAAACTCCAAGTTAAAACAATTTGATATGATTTCAGCCAGCGTATTAACAAAGGACTCGAAAACTCTGACGTTAGTGCGGTAAGGGCAGTAGGAAATGGACGCTGTATATTTCGGTGGGAAATGCAACGGGGACCGGCTTCCTGAAAGGCCGTTCAACAATATGTGACAAAATGCTTATAATCAGAAGAAAAATAAGCATATTCCCAATCTGAAAAAATAGGAGAGTCCACACATGTGATGCTTCTGAGAGCACATTGTTTTCTTTTCCTCCTATTGTTCTCAAATCTTACGTCGACTCCTAAAAATTTGGCAGACCTAAAGACTTATTTTTTTTTAAAAAGTCAGCGTACTTCTAGCTCAGTTGTTTGGTGGATTTCCTAGGAAGGGGCTTGCTGGACTGGAGTTTTGAAGCAGGCCTCACAGCCCATTCTATGTCATCACTGAAGTGGCAAGGACATCTTGGTGGCATCTTGTTTCCTGAGTAATGCTATTGTTTAAACATAAACTGACTTACATTATATAGTGTCCTCTAGTGTAGATGTTCCCCATAAGGGGAGTCCCTTCCATAAGGGAGGTGCATGATTCCCAGATGCTTGACAGTTAGTGGACTGGTATGGGGCCAGGATGTGTATGGAATCCCCCTTGAGACCTGCGCGCTCACATTCTGCTTTCCCTGGGGTGGGGTGCGGGTGGGGATCCTGCTTTGAGAAAAGCCTCTCCTGCAGCTAGGCACTTTTAGCCTGCCATTTGTGCCATCTTTGTTTGCTGTTTGAGTCTGGGGCTGAGACGAGTAGTGGGGTGTGCTTGCCTTGTCTTTAAAAATGCACTTTTCCTGTTCTGAGTGTAGTGATAAGATTATTTATACTTGTTTATACATTATGTGTGCACACCTGGTGTGTGTGTGTGTGTGTGTGTGTGTGTGTGTGTGTGTGTGTGTGTGTTTGTGTGTGTGTGTCTGCATATGGAGGTCGGAGGACAACTTTGTAGAGTGGGTTCTCTCCTTCCCTGTTCAGGTGGATTCCAGGAATTGAATTTGGGTAGCCAGGCATGAACGGCAAGCAAGCACGGCTACTCCCTGAGCCATCTTGTCAGTCCGAGATCTTTTTACCTTTCTCATACCCACACATGAGGGCTGGGACTGAGTATCACATGTAATTCTGTTAACTGCAGTTTGTTGCCACCTTCTGTCTGCTGGTGGCTGCTAGACAAGATGCGGTTGTACTTGCTAGGTACCATTTTGCTTTCTCTGCTTTCAGACACTTAGTATCTCACACAATGTCACCTGAAAAATCTTAACTAGAAAGTTTCAGACGTGAACCGTTCATCAGTTTGAAATGTTCAGTACTGTTCTGAGTGATGTGACCTACTGTGCCCCCCAGCTTTGTCCTGCCTGGGATGTGGATCACCCAGGCTGTCCACACTTCTGGCCAGGTCGTCGTCGTCAGTAGCCACCTCTGTTATAAGATCAGCTGTATGGTACATAGAGCTGTGTTCAAGGCACTGTTACTTTACTTAGTAATGCTCCCAAAGCACAGGAGTAGTAAAGGGCAAAGATAAGTCAGGAAGTACTCTCAAAAGGAGAGAGAGAGACATGAGAGAGGCAGAGAGACAGGGAGACAGACAGAGAGAACAAGCTGATATGGCTTTACTATAATATATTGTTATACTTATTACATTTTGCTATTAACTCTTGTTGGTATCTAATTTACAAATTAAGCTGTGTCGTAAGCATGCAAAGGTCAGACAGTGTCTGTAGGGTTTGTGTGGTATGATCAGCAGTTTCAAGTATCTAACCATTGGAGTTATAGCCTGCCCCTTCCTTCTCCAGCAGTTGCTCCAATTTAGCTGGCCATGCCTCATTCAATGATCTCATTACTGTCCCTTCCCTTTAAGGAGTTTATCTCTAAGAGTCTCAGGCTGTGCTGTGTGCCATCTCCTGTTGTCTCCCTCGCAGAGTCACATTGTGATGTGTGGGAATTGTTTGGTTGAGGCTGAGTGTCCTGTGTCCTTGCACCCACTAGATAGCCGGAAATTCACTTGAATCCCTGGTCTCCCTCTAATATGTGCTCTTATGGATGTGTCACAGCTGGTTCTGTGTGCAAGCCTTGTTCCCCTTCTCCATGCTGGCTTCTTCTGTGGGCTCCTCTGTCAGGCTCCTAAAGCTACCTTCCATGAATTCCTATGCTTATACTTACTTCCTCTTTTCCAAGTCAACTTCCTGTTGTTTCTTTTAAAGTCAATTTTGGAATGTCCTTTACCATTAATATATATGAAAGCTGCACAAATCAGGATACATTTGTTAGTATGTGGAAAATTTTTTAAAAGATTTGTTCTAATTTTTTAATGTGGGTGTGTGTGGGTGTGTGGGTGTGTGTGTGTGTGGGGGGGGGTAGGAGTATGTGCACATGAGTGCTGTTGCCTGCAGAGGCCAGAAGAGGCTGTTGGATTCCTTAGAACTGGAGTTATAAGCCACTGTGAGAGGCCATGTGGGTGCTGGGATTCAGAGAACAGCTGGTGTTCTTAATAGCTGAGCCATCTCTTGAGCCCCGGGGACAAATTTTTTATTCACAAACAAAGCTGTTTCTAACAACCATTAACCTTCAAACTTCAAGATTTGCTCTAAGTTTCTGGCTATAACAATCAATCCTAGTGATTCTTGGAGAGTATCTACCCTGGAAGAGGGACCTGCAGTTTCTTCTGGGTTCTCAAACAATAGAGTATGAAGAGTAAGTTACCAGTCAATGTGGGAACCAGACCAGAAACCTGGGAACAGGAAGATGATCTTAGTTGACTTTCTTGGTTTTTAACATTTGTCTCTTCATTGTAGAATAGTATCCACTATACTATGAAACAGTCAGCATGCTATATGTATAGTGATCATGAAAGTTCTTAATTATACTAAGAAAAAGTCAGAATCTTGCTTACACAAAGCTGTCACCTAAGTTCTAGAAAATCCATTAATATATTATATAGGAGGTTGCGCTTGCCTAGCCTTGCAAGGCCCTGGATTTATTCTCCAGCATAGCAAAGTAAATGTAAATAAACAAAAACAAGCAGATTAGAGCAATGGCTTACCTCTGAAAGGAGATTCACAAATGAGTATTTAAAATATAGGCAGCTGGGGATACAGCTTAGGCGTGGAGCAAACTTCTGGAGCAAACACTGCCTGGAAGAAAAGACCTGGTATTTTGGTGGGACCTATGAGTTACAGAGAAGTTTTAATTTATTTCTGTCTGAGTGCACTGATTATTCTTATAATACTAACAATAACAACAATAATAATTTATCTAGTGTATAAAAGAGCAAGTTTCATGTTGACATTTATGTACATATATACCATTATACTTTGCTTATATATAATATAAAATCTACCATTATCCTCCTCACTACTCTCACATGTCTCTCCACCCTTCTCTTGCTGATCCCTTTCCTCTACCCAAATATTTCTCCTTCTGCTTTCATGCCGTGTGTGTGTGTGTGTGTGTGTGTGTGTGTGTGTGTGTGTGTGTGTGTGTGGTAGTCAAATCTAGATTGTACATGTGAGAGAGAACATGCAATGTTTTGTCATTCTTTCTTCCCATTACCCTCTATTATCCCGCTTCTCCTCTTAGACCCCTTCCTCCCCATCTCATTGCCTCCCTGACTCTACTTTAATGTCATATACATTTAAATATTTGGATCTAGTTTCCACGTGGAACATTCACTATCAGTCTTCATGAGCCTGACCAATTACACTTAATGTGGTCTCCACTTCCATCTGTTTTTGTATAAATGACATAATTTCATCACTCTCTGTGGCTGAATAAAATGTATACACACACACACACACACACACACACACACCAACACCAACACACATTCTCTTTATTTTTCTCTTGATGAGACCCTAGGCTGATTCTGTATCTCAGTTGTTATGAACAGTGCCTGAATAAATACTGTTCAAGTATTTCTGGGCTATGCTGACTTGCATTTCTTCAGATATACACCCAGGAGCAGTAAAGATGAATTCTAGGATAGCTCTGCTTTTCGTTTTCTGAACGACCTTCATTGGGATGTCAACAGTAGCTGTAACAGTGTAGATTCCAGTCAGCAGTGCATAAGACATCCTCTTTCCCCACATCCTGACCAGCATTTTTGCCTTTAGTCTTCTTGATGACAGCCATTCTGACTGGAATGGGACAGATTCCCAGTGCGGTTTTACTATGCCTTTCTATGGCTGAGAACGTTGAAAACTTTTTCAAATATTTATTGGCCATTCCTTCTTTTGAGATCTAATGTTTCAGTTTTGCTTATTTGCTGATGGAATGATTTTTTAATGTCTGGATTTTTTTTTTGTAGATTCTAGATATCTAACTTCCTATTAGATGTATGATTGCAAGAATATCTCCCATTCTGGAGGCTGTCTCTTCGCTGTCGATATCTTTTTTTTTTTCTTTGCTTTGCAGAAGCCTTTGAATTTCATGAAGTTCTGTTTGTTAACTGTTGGAATTATTTCTTAAGGTATTGGAGTTTTGTTTTCTGCTATGTCTATGTTTTTAAGTGTTTTACCCCTGGCAGTTTCTGAGTTTCCAGTCTTTCAGTAAGGCCTTTGATCTATTTAGAGTTGATTTGGGCACAGGGTAAGAGGTACTAGCCTAGTTTCATCCTTTTATTTTCTCAGCATCATTTGTTGGAAGGTCTGTCTTTTTCCCAGTGCACATTTTCAGCTGTGATTGCGTGATTTGCTCGTGGGTCTTCTATTCTATTGCAGTGTCTGTGGTTTACTGGTTATTATTGAAGGCATAAAGTTGTTGTGTCTGACGTAGGGCTACTTACCTCCTCCTTCACTTGGCCATGGATTTGTTTGAGGTGGTAATAAATAGAGTATTGAATTCAACTGAAAACATTGACTGGATCATATTTACATGACTGCAGCATTTTTGTTATAGTAAAAAAGTAGAGGCAAACATGTTTAATAAGAGGAAACAGCTAACTGAACAAAGGTGCAATTTGTATTGCTTTCAGTAATCTATATCATTGTCATCTCCATAGACAAATTTGGCAAGAAATAAATATTTAATAAAACAATGTTAAATAAATAAATAATCTATAGAAAATGTTCTTTAAATTTTCTAAAAAAAAAATTACTATTATCATGTGTGTGTGATGGGTGTGAGTGCATGTGGAGGTCAATGAACCACTTTGATGAGTCTGTTTCGTCCTTCCATGTTTATATGGATTCCAAGCATGGTTACTTTCACAAGAATGTTTTTATTTTATTTGTTTAAAAAATCAGAAATCACAAATTCCTGGGAAAGTTGCAAGCATACTTCTTCCTGAATGCTGATATGAATAAGCTCATCGGTTCTTCAGGATGGATTACCCACAAACACTGGCATGCTTCTGTTTGCTGCACTTTAAATAAGCTTCCGACCCTGACAGTGACCTCTCTGCTGTAGAAGCTCACCTGCTCTAGTTTCTGAATCTTCTACATCAAGATGATGTATGTCATAATCTTGTGTTGAGCTGTGTCTCTTTAATAAAGTCTGAAACATTTCCTTAGTCCTTCACTGACATTTCTAAAGATTACAGGTCACTTGTCTTGTAAAATGACCTTCATTTTGGGTCTTTTCTAGTGGTTCTTTGTGATTAGACTTAGTTTTTTTTTTCATCTTTGGCAAAGCAGTTGTCTTTTTTTAAATGCCAAAAACTCTTCTTTGATACTAGAAATATAACTTTATTGGTACAAGAAGGCATGCACTCAGTTTAGATTTCTGTGAGACTCCATCCTATATAATGTTAACACTTTTTTTTAGACCTTGACTCAGCATGTTATTAGGCATAAACTACGGCAGAAAGTCATGCTGCTGACTGTTATTATGTTGTCATTCAGGTCTTCATAATCTCAACACAACTGACTTTTGGGCTGCATGACCGTATGCTCTAGGGGCCTTTATCAACAACTTTTACTTCCATCCATTAGGCATAAGTACACTCACACCCCACTAGTGACAACCAACAATGTCTTTCGACGTTGTCTGATATCCACTGATGGTAAGATTACCCATGGCTGAGAATTGCTGCATAGATCACTGGATTCTATGGCTTGAACCCTGTTGGTCCTTAAGTCTTTTATGAAACAGAAAGAGAAGAGCTAAGACATTTTTCTACTTCGGTTCCATCCCTGTTTCCCTGTAAGCAGAACATTTACCACATTTACCAACAGCATCTTCAAATACTAAACACACCTAGTTCAGCTCTGTTGCTCTCATTCTGGGCAAGAAATTTGCCTAACTTAATTTTAGTGTCCATTTTCCAGCAAGTATCACCACAGGCAGAAAGTTTTTTGGTGTTGTTAATTGTTCAAATTTCTTAGAAAGCAAAACCGCCCAACAGACAGCGCCCACTTCCCTCTATAATAAATAGACTTTTCTAATTCCATTCTTCTGTTCATTCCTTTAAGAATACTTATTTGGTTTACACACTTTGGCAAGCAATTCTCCTGCCCTTACACTTGATTTTATAACTTTTTGTACAGTTGCCTTTCACCTTGCTAATTCTGTATTCCTATGGAGTTGGAAGGTCTTCCAAAAAGAGAAGTGTATGTGCCTCTTCTCTCTTCCCTACAAGCTAGAACTATGGCCATAGTGTTGAGGTAGTTAGTAGTCAATGAGCACAGGGTAGGGTTCAATTCAGCTGCTCGTGCTGGAAGTGAGAACTAAATAGTTTCCCATAGGACAGATTGCTACCAAGCTTGCCTCCGAGCTGGCAGGTGGGGGCACCTTGAGAGACACTTGTGGAACTAGTGGGAAAAACCAAGGAGGTCAGAGAGGCTCTGGGAGAGGTTCTGGCATTCTGCCCTGCCCTGCTTTCTCAGAACCCCTACGATTCCTAGATTATTAACTCCGAAAAGGAATGAAAGGTCTCTGAATCCAGTCTTGTGCTTCCTGAGATCTCCCCATTGTTACCACTTTCACATTTAGAGACTCTTGGAGTGATAGAATTTTTCTGGAAAACTTGTATGAAAGCAGGAAAAGCACCTAAGAATCCCTTCCTACACCTGTCACGTGACTTTTTTCTCTTAGAAAGTGGCTTTCAAGGGAGGCTGTTAATTTTTCATTCAATACAGAGTCATGAACTCAATTCTTCCCTTAAAAATTTTTAGAAATTATTTTTTATTTATTGGTTTTCCATTATTGACATTTCCTTTGCTCTTAAAAGTTTGTGGGATATTTAGCAAATATTATTTATTCAACATATATTTTAAGGGCCTGCGGTGTTCTTATATTATAAGTAGACACTTGGGAGATGCTAAAGCCATGATCCCTCCTCATAGCTTATCTAGGAAGTCCAACAGCAGCACAGGACCTTCTGCAGTTTAAGGAGTCTGAGGGTAGCCAGACTTGACCAGATCCAGACCTGATTACCTGAGAAAGTCTGTGCTCACGATGCCCCAGGCTTCCTTCAAGAATATGGAGACCTTAATTAAGAACACAGGAAAATGTTGAAAGAAGCAATGAGAAAAGAAAAGAAAAGTGTGACTAATATAGACAAATGATGTCTCTTTTGCTCTTTGTGGTCTCCAGATTTTTTTTTTTTAAGAAATGGAATTCGCTGCATACTGTGTATTATGTCTCTGTGGCCAATAAACGTGCTGTGGATATAAGCTGACGCTTTCAGTGCCTTAAATATTTCTTCTTAAATAAATCTGTTCAGTCCATTAACCATAGCTAATGTTTTCTCACTGGTCTGAACATGTCATAGCTAATGACCAATGGGCAAAGAGAAAGAAAAATGAGTCTATTCATGAATTATTCTCTGTTCTCACTTTAGACAAGTTAATTTTCCTTAAATTATCAGGTTCTATCTTAACCAGAGGCCGTTTGTGGTTATCAAGAATAAACGTTTGTATGTTTGGCCTTCAGTCTTACATTTCACAGTGAATGCCAAATTCAATTAGCCTGGCAACACAAAATACTGAGTGTGCGAATTAAATTTTTGGAAAAGGGGTAATTCTTAGATTGTAAGTTTGTTCTGCCAATTAACATGGTACTAAGACTTGAGCAAGACTTTTCTTTTAATTAACATGTGGATATACTTAAACTAAGAGAACATATTCTCTTTCCAGAGTAGTCCTATCAGAAACTAAATTAAAGGACACATATCACGGCAGGCTGAGTGGATATTCAAACTTCACCCAAAAAGCATCCACAGAAGGAGGCCATCCAAGATAGCTGCCATCTTTATGATCCGACTGAGGGCAAAAGATGATAGGACCAGTGTGTGACTGCAGCCTCTTTGGATAGATGAAAGGAAGAAATAGCTTAGATTCTTTTACAAAGACTGTTGTTTCATTGACTTTAACAGTTTAAAATTGCTTTTCATTATCAGTTGACTAGATCAAGAAAGACCCAGGGACTTAGAGGCACACACTTCCAGGTGTGTCTGTGATAGTGTTTCCAGAGACAACTAAGCCGTGAAGGCTCTGACCTATCAGTGCATTGATCTCTTGGTAGATTCATAGTATGATGACATGGTCATGGGGTGTTCTGCCCAAACACCATCTCCAGTTGTGAACTAGACTGTATCTGTCAGGTCCTTATTCACAGCAATGGGGAAAGTAACTAGTATATCACATTTTATTATAACTTCATTTTCTTATGTTTCACATCAATGCATAACATGATTTGTTTATTAAATTTAAATCACTGCTGTCCTAGATTCTGCATATTAAAGGCGGTAATTTTACAGATTATACTGGAGTATATAACCTTCGAATATCTCTCCTTTTAATGCTCTCTTTCTCAGTCTTCTCTCTAGAACTATTCACCACTACCAATGTAATGAATCTACTTCTAGACTTTCCCATAGTTACTCACAGGAAAGAGGGTGTGTGTGCGCGCGCGTGTGTGTGTGTGTGTGTGTGTGTGTGTGTGTGTGTGTGTGTGTGTGTGTGTGTGTGTGGTGTTGTTTTAAAATGAATAATGAGGAGCTGGGAGTACAGCTCAGTTGGTAGAATGCCTGTCTACCAGGCAGGAAGCCCTAGGTTTGGATCCCAGAGCCCCATAAAAACAGGTATGGTTGCACATGCTTGTAATCCCAGTACTTGGGAGGTCCATGCAGGAGGATCAGAAGTTCAAGGTCATCCTCAGTTACATAGAGAGTTTGAAGCAAGACTGGGATACTTGAGACCCTGTCTCACAACAACAATGACAACAAAGACAACAAAACTGAAATCAATAAAAGAAAATAATGTATGCATTATTGCACTTACCAATCTGACTTATGCAATTCTTCCTGTCAATACAAATAGGTTCACCTGAGTTTAGACAGTTGCAACCTGGTCTTCCATAGAAGGAATGCATAGTTATTTGTTTAGTCATTCCTGTTTTTAGAAATACATAGGCTGTGTCTAATTTTTTACAGTTACGAATGTCGTTGAAATAAGGATCCATGCACTCGACTCTTGGGGCGCAAGGTTAAACGGCTGGGGTGGATACAAACAGAATTTCAAGGTGATGAGGGCTGCAGCTCAACCTCTAAGTGGCTTTACTTGCATCTCTGTTCTCTCCAGCTGTGTGTGAACATGCTTAGTGAATCTGAATTTCCTCCATCGAGATGAGGTTGAGCAGCAGCTTACTTACATCTTGACTGTTTTAAAAAGTTCTTCTTGAGCTGCTGGTTTATATCATTGCCTCCTTTTTCAGTTGACTTTTTCTCTCTTTCAATGACTCGATTCTGATCTTTTATTGTCACTTAGGTTAGAGTGTCTTATGCGATCCCTTGGGTTGGTGTCTGTGGTGGTATTTTACTTGTACTGAAATGTGATTTTAATTGTATGTTAATAAATAAAGTTGCCCAGGGGTCAGAGCTATTAGAGCCATAGCAAGTGCATGGCGGCGGTGGTGCACGCCTTTAATCTCAATACCATAGATGACCTGGAGGGCTGTACATACAGGCAGTGACGAGGCAGTCACGTGTTTGTGTTTACAACCAATGAGAAGGCAGAACAGCTAGACTATACAAAGACATACACACAGGAAGTAGGCCCCTTTCGGAGAGCTCTCTTGGCTGCAGCAGGAAGGGTGAGGATCTTAGCTCTGACCTCTTGGATTTCTTCTCTGAATCGGCTCTGTGTTTCTTATTTAATAAGACGGTTGGTTACATCTACAGGTGTCCTTTCCTTTGTCCTGACGAAAGCAACTTAGGGGAGAAAGGGTTTATTTTGGTTTACAGAATCAGGGGCCATGTAGTCCATCATGACCAGGATGGCATGGAGGCAGGAGTCTCGGGCTGGCTGGCACACTGCACTGACGGTTCAGAAGCAGAGTGAGAAGAGGAAGTGGGGCCAGGCTATAAAACCTCCTCCTGCAAGGCTTCACCTCCTAAGGGTTCCATGACATTCCTGACAGCACCACCAGCTGGGGTCCAAGTGCTCAAACACTTGAGCCGTGCCAGCCATTTCCCAGCAAGCCATGCGTGTTTCACCTTCCTGGTACTTCGGTTGTTCCACCGTTTCAAATGTCTTTTGCCTTTTAGATTTCATTTCACACAGTTTTCCCAAGTCTAAAGTCATACATATTTACCTCAATTTTCTTTTAGTAATTTTTTTTAATCACTGAGGGAAGTTAACTTTTAAAAATATTTATTTACATATTTATTTTATGTATTATTGTTTGTGTCCATGTGTAGTATGAGAGTGTGGGCATATGATACCACAGTACATAAGATTTAGAAGACACCTTTTGAGGAGCTGGTTCTCTCCTTCCCTGTAGCTTCTGAGGCTTCAACTCAGGTTGTCAGGCTTATACAGCAAGGGCCTTTACTAAACTCATTTGCCTTACTAATGTTAAGTCTTGATTAGTGATTGATGGGGGAGGGCCCAGCCCATTTTGGTGGTGCCACCCATGGGCTGGTGGTCCTGCATTCTCTAAGAAAATAGGAGCAAGCCAGTAAGGAGCACCCCTCCATGGTCTCTGCATCAGCTTCTACCACCAGGTTCCTGCCCTGTTTGTGTTCCTGCCTAACTTTTTTCAATGATAGACTCTGATGTGGAATTGTAAGGCAAATAAACCCTTCCCTCTTCAACTTACTTTTGGTCATGGTATTTATCACAGCAATAGAAAACCTAATGAAGACATCAGTTTTAGACCATCATAAGAATTTTGTCTTTTCCTTGGAAAGGGTTTGGAGCAGAGAAAGAACACAATCTTACTTAACATTTAAATGTCATATCATTCAGAAGCTTTGGCATAGATTCTGAATTAAGATGACAATACAAGCTAGCCATAGAAGACTGTAACTCTAGCACTTGAGATAAGAGAACTAACACAAATTTGAGGGTAGCCTGGGCTACAGAGGAATTCATGGCCAGTCTGGATTACAGATTGAGATTCTGTCTCAAAATGACAACATAAAACAACCAACAATTAAAACAAACCAACCAAACCTGAAAGACATTGTCGTTGGGTATGGTGGTTCATGCCTATAGTTCCAGGACTCAGGCAGCTCAAGATGAAATCGACACATTCAAGACCAGTCAGTTTGAGATCAGCATGGGCGACATCGTGAGATCTTGTCTCTAAAAAGGAAAGGAAACAAGAGGAGGGGGTGACAACGTTGTAGTGGGACAAGGACAGAGACCAAAGCGCACTTATCCAGGGACTGTGCCGCACTGTCCAGGCAGAAGATGGAGCTGGGTCGAGAAGGGAGGCAATGCAAACGGTACACACATGCAGTTCTGAGATTGGGGGATGCGAGGAAGAAGTCAGAGTCTCCCATAGCAACCTGGAGGATGGAGTCACATTGATGGACCGGGTGCATCGTAGGAGTAGGACCAGAGATTGCACTTGACATGCTGAGCTTGCAACGTCTATTTAAACATGGAATCAAAGATGTGCAAGCACAGATTGAGGAGACCATCTAGGATGGGAACAGTGCTATTGACAGGTGGGCAAATATAGTCTCTGTTAATGAACTGCAAGTCTTTTGTACACCTGAAGGTGAGATTTGGCTAGCTGTGAGGTAGGATAAAAATACCATTTTGTTCTTAGCAGGAACTAGGAGAACTATCCGTAAATTTAGCTTCACAAATAGTTACAAAAGAGTCAGGTGTTAATTTTGACATTAAGAAAAAGCAGTACTTCCCAAAGGCATGGATGCTTACTATGCAGGATTTTCTAATTTTTTTCTTTTACTTTTATTGATTCTTTGTGGATTTCACATCATGCATTCTGATCCCACTTATTTCTCTGTCCCCTCGCCTCTACTCTCTGCCCTTGTGACCTCCCAAAACAAAACCAAATTTAAAAGAACAACCAAAAGCCAGACAAAACAAAGAATCAAAACAAAGATTAAAACCAACAACAAAAAAGACTCTTGTTGTGGATGATGTAGTGTGGCCCATTGAGTCAGACAGTTTACCTTTAATCCATACATCTTTACTTGTAATTGTTCATTGCCATGAGCCATTGGTCTGGCTTGAGGCCTCTAGTTTCTGCTACACCACCAGTAGTGGGCCCTCAGTGTGGCTGCTCTTGGATATTCTGTTGACCTGTGTCGTTGCAGATCCTGCTGTTTTGGATTTGTAGGTTCATCTACTTCACTTTCTCCAACAGTTCATGGATTTGGTGGATGTTGGGGTGGGCCAACTCGTAGCCCTGGTTCTGGGCCTGGGTGGTAGCTGGGTTGGTCAGCTCACCAGCTTTCCCTCATGTCACTACCCAGATGAGCTCTCCAGCACTGCCTGGGCTAGCTTACCCAACACAGCCTACAGCAAGGAGTGTCTCCTGCTCCCGGACTCTCAGATCCAGGTCCCCCTCACTCATATCACCAGGGCCAGCTCTACTGTTTTGCCCAGGCATGAGGGGGCAGGGTGTCAGCTCTCCTGCTCTCATGCCCTCAGGGCTGGCTCACCTGAGTCCTGATAATAGGGTCAGCTCTAGTGTGCTGCCCAGATGGGAAGCAGAGGCTGCAGCTGGTGAGGGTCAGGGCTAGCTCTCCTACTCTGTGACCCCAGGGCCAGCTCCCTCATCTGCCACAGGTGGTAGTGGGTGAGGGGACGAGGGCATCTTTCCCTCACCCACGCCACTACATGACAGATGAGGAGGTGGGGTCAACTCTCCTGCTCTCATTGCCTCAGGAATGGCTTACCCATGTCCCTGACCACAGGGTCAGCTTTAGGGTGCTTCGCAAATGAGGCACACACCTCTGGTGAGAGATGGGGTCTTTTTCCCGAGTGTAAAGAAGGGTGGGAGTGAGCTCTAGCCGAAGAGTAGGACCAGCTTGCCTGTCCCAATATCCAGCAACAGGCAGGACCAACCGTCCCATGGCCAATGAAGGGTGGGACTGGCTCAGCAAAGCATGGTTCCAATGATCCATTCCCCCAACCCCCAATACCTACAGCAGGACCACAGACCCAGACATGGCCCTGTGCAGCAGCCCTGGCCCAGATGACACCATGGCCCTAGGTGACAGCACAGGTCACTCAGATCAGGATGTCCCTGGTGGCAGTATGGCCCTCGGACACCAATGTGGCCCCATCACAGGCCCCTGTTTAAGCCCCCAGTGATGACAGGAGCCACAGACCACATATTTCCTCTGGTTAAGACAGGGATGGCATGGAGATGTTGCCTTTCCCCTCTCCCATGTCCAGGCCTAGAGACCTCAGCTGTGATGGTACCTGATTGCCTGGTACCAGAGGCCCCAGGCAGGCTCCTGGTTGATTGTGGCCCCCACAGACCCAAAAGTCGGGGTGGGGTAGGGAGGGTGCCATCTGTGTCCATCGCTGATTCGGATTTTCTAATTTCCACACCAAACACTTCAGCCTCTTTTGTTAATATCGGTGCTGTGTCGGGAAGAAATTCTATCTGAAAGAATAACTCATAAACTGTAAGCACTAGAGCATCAGGCCTGTGTCTCATGAAATAACTTGAGCAGGTGTGGAACTTTGTAATCGGAAGGATGACATCAAGGTCGGATGTCTTGGGTTCTTAAGACCAGACATGGAACAGCCCAACATCTGTGCCAGAATGACCTCTATGAAGCGTAATATTTCCACTTAAATATTTAGTCATCATTATATAGTTTTCCATGGTTTTAATTCATAAAATATGGTTGTTATGTTTTCAAAGCCACAGGAGCGTAGAAGTTTCGTTCAGCCTTCTCTTCCTTTCTCTACATTGATTTTTTTTTTACTTCCAGTTAACCTTTAATGTGGACAATTGTCACTTTCTTTCAGAAGTAAAAACATTTGCATGTATTTCTGAATAAGAAAATAAGGTGATATCAAAACACTAGTCCAGCTCAGGTCTATGAATATAAAGAAACAATATAGGTAAACTAAGGTAAGACATATTCAATAGCTTATGTTTATAATTCGTCCACATATTTCCTCTGGTTCAGACAGGGTGCTTTCTATGTTGAATGTATTACAGTGACTGAGTTATCATATGGTTCCCAGAAAATCGCTTCAGAGGAATCGCATGCGTCAACACCGGAAACTTACTCACTCTGCTTATTCTCAGCTGTTTGCAGTCTTAATTGAGCAATCCCAAACTATGTATTTACGTAAGGAAAAGATGTTTTGCTGTGTTTACCCTTGGAAAGGATGAGGTGCTTTGCATTCTATTTTGTCTCATTCCAATCACTGTGGCTAATTTAGTTGTGATGGAACAGGATAATTTAGTGACTTCAGTGACTTTTTATTAAAATTTTTTAGTGTATCAAATAAAGTGCATATGTGTGTGATCCCACATATCAGAGAAATATACAATGTTCTCCCTCCTTCTTACCTCCGCTCACCTCCACAGTTCCCCTTCTGTTTTCATCACACACACACACACACACACACACACACACACACACACACACACACACACACTTATATTACATGTAGATTCAACATATGAGAAAAACACATAATATTTGCCTGAATCTGTCTTATTTAATGTGACTATCTCTGGTTCTACACATTTTCTTGCAAATAATATGTGAGTTCCTTGTTCTCTAGAACTAAATAAAACTCCACTGTGCATGTACACATTTATTTGTTGGTGGGCATGTAGGGCATTCTGTACCTTCTTTGGTTGCTCTAAGTTGTGCAATAGTAAACACAGAAATGAGAGCATCTTCTTGGTAGGCTGATTTTGATTTCTTTGAATATATGCTCAGGAGTGGTATACATGAGTCATATAGTAATTCCATTTTTAGATTTTTGAGGAACCTCAGAAACCTCTAGGGTGCTGTTCCAGTATACAGTCCCATCAGCAGGGAATAAGGACTCCTCTTTCCCCATATCCTCAACAACATTTACCATTTTTGTTTTGTTTTGTTTTTCGAGACAGGGTTTCTCTGTGTAGTTGTGGTGCCTGTCCGGGAACTCACTCTGTGGCCCAGGCTGGCCTTGAAGTCAACAGAGATCCTCCTGGCTTTGCCTCTGGAGTGCTGGGATTAAAGGCTTGCACCACCACCACCACCCGGCCGCCTTTTTTTTTTTTTTTTAAATTGTTGTTGCTGTTGTTTTTTTGATGTCAGCCATTCTGACTGGGGTGAGATGGAATCTCAAAGCAGTTTTCATTTTGCATTTCCTCTATGGCTGAGGATGTTGAACAGTTTTGTAAGTATATACCTGCCATCTGTATTTCTTTTGAGAAATGTCTATTTATTTACCTGTTTATTGATTAGATGGGTTTGTTTGTTTGTTTGATGTTTAACTTTTGGAGTTCTTTTAGACTCTAGAATCTAGAGACAACGTTGGTAAAACTCTTGCCTCCTATAGTCTGCCTCTTCTTTCCCTTGCAGACGATCTCAGTGATTTCATGGCTTTTTCTGTGTATCGGACGCTAAGTGCCAAGAAGTATCTATAAAAGACTACAACAACCTTTCTTCCTGTGGTTATAGTGCAGATACCGTGGGAGACAGTGGTGAGCACGAGAGGTGACTCAGAGCAGCAACACCCTGGGCTGAGGTGCTGAAAACACACGCTCCATCCCTGGCCTTAAAGCTCTCTGGTCATAGGCATGTCTTTTTCTCATCAACACAACTTGACTGCCTTGTCCCAAGAGAGACAGATTTCAACTTCACATTTTTCATATACAGTCTTCTAGTTTTGGTTTTCTTTTCTTTCTTTCTTTTTTTGTTGTTGTTCTGGTATTTTTTTTTATTGTGTTTTTTTTTGTTTTGAGACACGGTCTTGCTATGTAGCACTGGCTGGCCTGGAGCTCAGAAGGTAGACCAGGCCGGTCCTGAACTCACAAAGATTCACCTGCCTCTGCCTCCCAAGTGCTAGGTTTAAAGGAGTGTGTCATCATACCTGGTTTCATTTTTTATTCTGATATAACCGTGAGGTTCTCACACACAGACGGTGACATTGACAACAAGAACAAAATAAATATCTTATATGCACACTCTTTGGCCCCTTCCCTGCAATCTTCTTGCTTAAAAATATATACAGAGACCTAATTTTAGAGAACAGAAAGATTCTATGTCCAAGCCAGTAAATGTTCTTATTTGGTGTCATGAGAAGTAATAAAATGGGTTCTGGAGTCCAACTTGCTTGGGCTAAAATTCCAATACCAAAGAACTTCTTTTTTCTCTACCTCAGATAAGGTCTGATGATGATGCAGGATGATTCCGGCTGGAGCAATGGCAGGCACACAGTAGGGCTGCATGTGCTACATCTTATTATTGTATGTATTTCACAGGGTTGGGTTCTCTATCATCTAGATTTAAAGGGAGATTTAGTTCCTTTTTAAAATTCATTATTACTGGTGTGTGTGTGTGTGTGTGTGAGAGAGAGAGAGAGAGAGAGAGAGAGAGAGAGAGAGAGAGAGAGAGAGTGTGTATGAAAGAGAGAGAGAGTATGTGTGAGTGTGTGTGTGGTGTGTGTGGTGTGTGTGTGTGTGTGTGTGTGTGTGTGTGTGTGTGTGTGTGTGTGTCTGGTTCTGAGGACTGAACACAGGTTGTGAGGCTTAAGGTCAGATATAAAGAGAGGCCCTTGGGGATTACTACAGTAAATTCCACATGAGTTATGTGCCCGACACATTTGCCACAGAAGGCTTTGAAAGTATTGAATAGTATTTCATAAGTCCTAAGTGTTTGGGTCAGTTCTATTTTCATAACTACTATGTTTTATCTCTCTTATAAATGAATAATGTCGGTTGAAGGTAGGGGCAGGGCTAACAAGCTGTCCACTTCAGTGAATTTTTTTTTTCCTTTTTTCTGTAACACTGAGAAAAGCTCAGTCTCTTCTGGTTTCTTTGGCCATATAATTGCCTTGATCATCCCCAAATAAGCTGCACAAAACAAATGATTAGGACCAGGATGCAGAAGTTGAGGATGAAGTCTCGTGACCTAGCATGAGTGTTCAACCTGGATTCAGGGGGGAAAATGAAAATAATTTTCTAGACAGTAATTCTGGCAATTATTTCAAGATAGCTGAAATTTTAAGGTATTTAGTTTGTATAAAGATTTTTTTTTTTTGAGACAGGAGCTCATGTTCCCAGGCTGGTCTCAAGCTTGTGTCCCTGAGGGTGATCTTGAACCTGTCTTCCCTTCCTCTACCTCCCAGGTCCTAGGGTTACTGGCATGTGTCACCACATCTGTTGTGTTTGTTTAATTGGTCCTGGGGATCAAACCCAGGGCTTTGTGAGCACTAGGTAAGCATCTACCAAGTGAGCTCCATCCCCAGCCCTTAGGATAAGTTCTTGATCCCAACTTCTCACCTTCAAAAATAATTCAACATCTAACATTACTTATTCCAAGAAACAATTAAACTCTTTCAGAACATGATCAGTTTCCACCAATTCAATATTTAGATCCTATTAAAAACTGTTAATATGCGTAAGTGACCTGGCCATGTGACAGCTGAGTGCCCTTAGTGCAACAGATAGGTGATTGTTTCTAAGGATGGCACTGCATTCCAGGAAGAGTGTCTTCATCCTTTCTTGCTTTTCATACGTTTGCTGGAACTTAACAAAAATGGCTTGCTGGTTCTTGTCAGCATGACAAGGCCCAACATTTCCTGAAGGTTTCAGATGAGCAGTCCATGCCAAACTCTTAATGGAGTTTCAACAGAAGCCTCTTACGAGACGTGTTGTGACTTACCTGCTGGGAGGTTTTCCGTTGTCTTCAGGGAAAAAGCTAATGACTTCAGGGTTCTGGGGACTGCTAGTCATGGGATCTTTGTTGGCTGTTGGCTGTGGCAGACTCTAAGTACTTTTGGAAATCAGAGCCAGGAGTCAGTAGCATACCCTTTCTCAAAATAACATTGCCTTGAATTACTTATAATTACTTAACTTACTTGCAGGGACTAATGTAAATATTTGGGAAAGCCGACTCCCAGGAAACACATAGTGGTTTGAAATTCTGAATATTATCTTGTAATTCTCTTAGACCTGCAAAGTGCGTGGGTGAACTGAATGTGGAAACAGGAACTGTTTGACAGTTGGTAAGACAGCAAATGCAATACATCTCTGCTAAATCAGTGGATCAAAAAGCAACAAAAATGATATGCCTATGAGGGATGTAGACATTCTTATGAATCACAGGACAGAGTGGATGTTCCAAGGGAGTGTTAGAAAGCATCAGTTCAGAGATCAGGTAGAGCTGTAGTAAGTCAATGTTAAGGGCAAAGTCTTACTTCTTTCAAAAGGTACACAGCAATTGAATAATAAAGCCAGGGGGGGTCTGAGACAGCCACGAGACTTTCTCAAGATCTTCCCAACAGAATACGTCCTAAAATTCGTTTTATGCCTCATGTAACATTTCTTTTCATACAGTGAGTACTTTCTTGAATAATGTGGTTGAAGCAATTATTCCCCTAAGTTCAGCCCTGACCCACAAAAATAATAGCAGTAACTGACACACAAAAATAATACCAGTAGCTAGCACACCGAGTGCAAAACTTAAGAACCACATTTAAGAAAATTCAGCTCCTACGTTAAAATATTTCTGAAAACAGTGGCGAGGAAGCATGGCAGACACTTGTAGAAGAGAAGCAATAAAATTCGGTCTGTTAACATAAAACCAAGCCGGACCAGAGACAGCATGCAGTGTCGTTAGATTCTTAGGTCATTCGATTATCTTGGCTAGCTCTTTACTTAGATGAGCCATGCCGCTTGCTTTGGAGCCTCTGAGCAAACCGTATGTGGCGAGAATTGACGTATGAATACGTTTTTCAGTACACCACTTTGTGTTATTTCATAGGCCTCTGACAGTTGGCCTCCCCCCAGAACAGGCTCTAGTAGGCTTCCTCAGTACCTTCATTTTCCTTTTGTAGTACTTGCTAACTTCTCAGGGTGGTTTCTATTTAAGTAATTTCTCCACATCTAGGGGCAGTGAGACCCTTGGAAAAGGAAAGTTAATCTCCCCCAAAGACTAAAACAATGGGTCTTTGTAGGCCAAAGGAAAAGTGGGATTTAGAGGCTGAAGATAACCAGAGTTCATTCCAACCCAGTGTTTTCTCTCTCCCCTTCTTTCCTTTAAATAAAGTTAGAAGTGAGGAAAAAGATTTAGAAAAATATTTGAAGGAGAATTGTATCACAAGGAAAAAAATGGCTCTTTATTCCTGGGCAGAGGCCACCCAGAGATTTGACTGATGCTGGCTGCCCTGGAGACTTGTGAAGGCATCCACTCTTGGTAGCTGAAGTGCATCCCCTTCAGTGGTGAGATTTCCGGGCCACACAGAAGTGGAACCAACCTTCTGGTTTTGCCTCCACGGTGACCAGCTTTGCAACTCATCGGCTGCAAGGCTTACAGCTAGCCAGGAATTCCCCCAGATTCAGCAGCAGAACACGTGCTTACCAAGTGTGAGGACTAGGGCTCCGTCCATCCATCCGTCCATCCATCCGTCCATCCGTCCGTCCGTCCGTCTCCAGCATCCTTCCCCACAAAACAGAGTAGAGATGAGATATTCTCAGAGGTCATCCTAGATCAAGACTTCTCAATTTTGTCTCTGTTTTTTTTTTTTTTTTTTAAATAAGTGCTTTGGAGTACTGTGGAGGAAGCTAAAATAATTGTGAATGACAGATGGGAATAGGAGGGGGATAATTTTTTCTAGGCATTTTGTGTTTTTTAGAAAAAGTGCTCTTTTGGTCTTTTTAGATTTATATTTGTGTGTGTGTGTGTGTGTGTGTGTGTGTGTGTGTGTGTGTGTGTGTGAATGGGTGGGTGTTATTTAAACTTGTGAGTAATCATGGAGTCCAGAACATATGGGATCCCCTGGAGCTAGAGCTCAAATAGCACTGGGAACAAGCTGCTTTGACCCCTATCCTGAGTTGAGGACATTTTACTTCCACCAGCTCTTTCAGAAAGTGGGGGGACTATCAACTAATGAGTTACTAGCTGATTTTTCTGCTCTAAGCACTTGAGAGGTTGCATATAAAAAGAAGCTGTTTTATCACTGATTTAATTTTTTAAATTGTCTTTTATTTTTGAAGTTATAATATGATTATATCATTTCTCTGTTCCCTTTCCTCCTTCCAAACCCTCCCATATACCGGTCCTTGCTCTCTTTCAATTCATGGCTCCTTTTTATTATTAATTGTTACACATGCATATGTATATTCTTAATATAACCTGCTTAGTCTGTATAATGTTACCTATATGTGCGTTTTCAGGGCTGACCATTTGATATTGAGTAACCAACTGATAATTATTAACTTCACTTTATTGTCAGTTTACCATACATAGATCCCAAAACTCAAACAGGTCATTTGAAAAGCGCTAATGGCAAAAACAATGCTCACACCCAGGAGGGGTGAGGCACGCAAGTCTCAGAATAAACAAAACAACTCTCCCAAACCCAAAAATCAGAACAAACCACCACCCCTACAATAGAGGCAGGTTAATTAATCTCAGCCCCAGGGAGGCTGAGACTGGATGGGCACTATAAGTTCCAGGCCGGATTGGGCCATACAGTGAGACCCAGGAGCAGAAAACAAAAACAAAAACAAGAAAAAGGAGAAATAATGGCCATGGGGGATGCTGGGGGCATGATCAAGAGGAGTTTAAGTTCATTCTCTGCTCCTTGCTGAGTTGATGGCTAAACAGGACTACAGGTTACCTCTCGGGGGAAATAAAAGACAACAGGAGTCGCCAAGCTCCAGCTTATGGGAGCGTCAGCACCCACAGGGGCCCTTGAGACACTGCCTCGAGGGGTTTAAAAGACACCCTCCAGGAGTGTCAGAACTCCTCAGGGTCTGGTGTCCTCATCTGCCGTATTATGTCCTTCTTGGTGCCCAGGGGTGGAAATAAAGACCGACACTCTGTGAAAGTGTTGTAGGGAGCCTGGAGAAATCCAAGGGAGACAGGAGCTCCAGACACAGGTCACAGAGCCTGCAGGGGTGTTCACTGCTGGGCAAGGACTCCTCTGGGTTCTTGGGAAGGAGCCTGGCCCAGCAGCCTCAGGATTGGCAGCTGTGAGTCAAGGGGTGTTTGTAGGCGAGGACAGTGAGTAGGGTAGTGTAGTGCAGCCGGGCCCTCAATAGCTTCTGCTCAAGTCTTGCGTGTGCTGGATGAACCGCAGCTCCTTCTTCAGCTTGACTCTGCAGGCAGGACCTTGGATGCCTCTCAGTAGGAACACATCATGAAATGTTCCTCTGACTCCCAGTTCTTGTGGGTCTTGCAGACCCAGGGTACAGCCATTTTGGCTGCAGCTCAGGTTTTGTGTTCCAAGAGAGGAGCTTTTAAAGAAGTGTATGTGGGTTTGACTGTGTGGTAGTGTTTACATGCCTGTAATCTCAGCACTCAGAGGCTGAAGGAGGAGGAGTGCACATGTCAAGCCAATCTGAGCTACCTAACTAGATTCCTGCTTCAAACAAGCAAGTGTGTGTGTGTGTGTGTGTGTGTGTGTGTGTGTGTGTGTGTGAAAGCTTTGAATGAAAGTCTAAAAGGTGAAACTGTTTCTGGCAGGCAAAGGAGACCCTTCTGAGATTTATGAGCAAGGGACTTCATGATCTTGAGAAAAACAAGCTGTTACGAGGCCCCACTGACGAGATGTAGGTGTGAGACTCAAGAATTCTTTTTGGTTCACAATTCACAAAATACCTCTGCCTACATTTTCTAATTTGATTGCCTCCAAGTGCATTATCAATTGTGTAACATTTTTCCTTAATTTTCTTCTCAAATAGGCACTCATTCTTAGACATTGCTGTAAGATGAGCTTTGAATGTATTTCCCATTATGAAACAGGCCAACAAAACCTTCTACAATTTGATTTTTTTTTCACTCCTCAAGGTGTGATGTCATCAGTGGGCCTAGGAACTGTTTGATTTATGGGCAAAGAAGAGCCTCGTGTCCTTGGCAGAGAGGGATGTGTAAACCTGGGCTCCCCTCTGTCTGGGATCCAGCCTGGAGGTGTTTCTTTTACCTCCTCAGATGAATGCGGCACTGTTCAAACACTGCAAGAGCTGGCTGTCACTTCAGCCTGGCATTGTCCCTGTACAATCTCCTCAGAGTCCGTTTGTGCTGCTCTGGGGTCGCTCTTTGACCACCCCACCTCCCAGGTACTGTTTCTGTTCACTGCCAGATCTGAGCGGCCCTTTGAGGAAGTTGCATATTTGGGGGTCGTTTTGAGGTAACGTACAAATATTCTCCTTCACCCTCAAACCAGTGTCAGACTTAGGTTAGGACAAGCTGAGAGTAAATTAGTTGATCCAACAAAAAATAGGAGGAATAACTGTCCTTAAACTCTCTATGTAGACCAGGCTGGCCTTGAGCTCACAGAGACCTGCCTGTCTCTGTTCCTAAGTACTGGGATTAAAGGCCTGTGCTACCATGCCCTGTGAAATCCTTTTTAATTCACAGGAATATGTACATTTCAACCTAGAGTAAACGTTTCTAACTTGTTATCATGCTACTGTGAAGGAAATTCCAGATGCCATTGTTTATTTCTAGGGAGTTATAAATGCTCATGACTTTAGCATTTAAGTTAAAAATTGGGAGTAACTGTGAGTTCGAGGCCAGCCTGGACTACCAAGTGAGTTCCAGGAAAGGCGCAAAGCTACACAGAGAAACCCTGTCTCGAAAAACCAAAAAAAAAAAAAAAAAAAAATTGGGAGTAAGTCTCAGAATTTTTTCCATAGCAAGATACTTACTATTTTTCAAATTTTGTCGGCACCCTCTTTTACCCATTTTGAGTTTGATCAACTAGATTTACATAGGTATTTAATTTACTAATTTCCTTTGGTTCTGGGAATTGAACTCTGTGTCTCTTGCATGCTAACCACATATTGTAACATTGTTACCCTTTCCCCTCAGGTTGGGAAAGAACCTAGAGCCTTGTATATGTGGGCAGGTGCTGTATACCTGAGCTTTACCCCTGACCCAGCACTTAAACTATTAATTTATATCTACTTATTTATTGTGGTGGGCGCCACACATGTGGAGGTCAGGGACAGCTTGCAGGAGTTGGTTCTCTCCTTCCACACATGGATCCTGGGATCAAAGTGACAAGTACCCTGACCCACTAGGTGACCTTGGTGAGATAGATGAGATAAATAAATCCTGATCTATTTATTACTTCATTTATACTGTACAAGCCCATAATTGTGCATCATTCTAAAAGAATTGATAGCAGAAACGCCAACCACACCTTGCAAGTAGAAACTCTGATCTATTAGTAGAGGTGGTTGGAATGATGCTGAGAGGGATTCTGAGGATGCATTGGACTCAGCAGCCGAAGGAAGCTACACCAACTAATGATGTAGGAGGAGAAAATTCATGCTGTACGTTTACCATCCAGGTTAATGGAAATCTAACTTCTCTGAAAGTTGAGTTCCAAATAGATATTTCAGAGTTACTTAGTGTCTGGAATTCTGTCTTTGAAGTAAAATTGCAGTTGTTTTCTCTCAAATGTGTGTAAGTTGTTATACTGTTTGCAAAGAATGACTCTCTGCAGCAATGGTTTGATGTCACCCTTATGTGAGGGAATTCCACTTTTCACATATTGACACTTGGTTTGTTTTTTGTAAAACCTTAGCCTTCAGAGAATAGGAGAGGCAGCATGATTTGTTTAGGTTTACAGATACAGTCTTTTCAGATGGAGCCTCAGCGGGCATTCCAGTGAGGACACACTGTGGAGATGGCCAGCTGACAAGCAACATTTCACTTTCCCAGATCAAACGGGTGCCTGAGATACAGACAGACCCTTAGCTCTTCCCATCCTCACCATCAATCTTCAAAAGTCAGTCAGTTGGACAATTAGCCACTGTCTCCCGTCATGTCCTCTAGTGTTCAAAACCATCTCAGCTCGGAAAGTAGATTTCATGTGTGTAAACGCACAAGTAGATAGAGCTAACTCTCCTCATCAGTGGTCCGGTCACTGGATACCAGATGTCTCCATGCAGTTTAGGTGACCTTGACTGTATCCAAAACTCTCAGGTGAGAAAAATTGGTTCTTGACTCAAACAGATGATGAGATATTGCGTTCACTGAAAATATTTCCTGCCGATTAAGGATCAAGAAAATAAATGCATATTATAATTGATTTTCAGAGAACCAAAGTTTGAAGTTTTCTTACTAGTGCTTCTTAAAGGGAACAATTTCTAAAACAACAGCAAGTCTTAAAAAAAAAAAAGACTTTGAAATATATACAGCAGTTCTCTTTATCCTCTCAGCGATGGGCAAACTTCCTTTTAGCTAAAGTGTGCTCTTAGAACTACTCAAGTTTATTGACTTGTTCACACCAGCTGTCTTTTTATGATTTCTTCTTGGGTTTTGACTGAACCTCTCCTCAGACAAACACGAGGCTCCGTGGGAGGCAAGCTCTCTCCTCCTCCCTGAGGCTTGGTGACTTCATTGATATGGTACCAATGCTGACCAAGGAAAGGAAGTGTGAGCTCTGGAACACCAGAAAGAAAGGTGTTTTTACTGACTGGACAGGCTCTTGGCATCCGATTTTCAGAAGCTACTGGCTCAAGTAGCCAATGGAGGAAATGTGTCACATTGGGAGTAAAGAATGTGACTCTCCAAATTACAGCTGGCAGAAAGCTACCCCTTCGTTTACATTTGCTGGGGAACGTCATCCTTGGCCACGGTGCAATGAAAGATTCATCATCTTCGTGGGTGACATGGGGCAAAGCAAGGTTTAGTCTTCATTTATTGCCAGGGGGATTGGGAAGAAACCATGCAAAGGCTGGCAGTTCTGACTTCCTGAGCTGTCAGGTCTGTCCAAGTAAAAGTCAAGGGGGTGTGAGCCCAGGTAAATGAAATGTTCACCACTGAAGAGCCATCGTGGGTTTGAAACCACGGAGGCACATTGTGCGCTACCAGGGCCTTGCCCTTGAAGACAGCACTGTCTCTGTGAATGGCTGCCGTGCAGGTTAGATCATTGACATTCCGGACTAAGCATGCAAGAGGGAGACTTTCCTAAGATGGGCGGTGGTTCTGTCCACAGCATTCAGTTCATAAGAAGCACAGTTAGACCACTGTGGAGAATTTGGGCTTTGCCTCGTTTAATATAAAAGCTTGTCATATTTCATAATGATTGGAGCTACAGACATTACCTCCCCGTTGTGGTTAGCAGAGAAGCCATATCCGTGAAGAGGAGGATCTGAATGGTGAATAGAACAAGGGGCAGATTTATTCTCTTAAGAACCTAGCTGTATCAGTCACTTTGGAAATTCAAAATTTTGTGATTTGAAAAAAAAAACTTAATTATAAATAGAAATCTCTTATTTTTTGTCTTTGTGATTTGAAATCTAAATTACACATTTAGAAGTGTGTACTTAAAGTAACTTGTCTTATGACCACCCTCTAAATTTTACAACAAATGGACTGTAATAGTTGAGATGGTTCCAATTTGTGGAACTCATTACAGCAATGATCTCATGAACTTGCCAGGATCAAATTCATTTGCTGTTGTTAGTGGATGCAAAATACAGGCTGATTCAAAGGAATAAATGGAGAAAGCAGATGTTTTGAACAGAATTATGGGTGAAAATATATCCTTCATTAACTATAGTGTCTTAAGTTCTTGGGACTTTCTGGAATAGAATTTGCAAATGTGTGGGGCCCAGGAGTTCAGCAGATCTGTTTTGTCTATAGCTAATAAAGTGTGCCAAGCACTGTGTTGAGTGCGAGGAATAAAATAATTTAAAAGCAAGGCCCTGCTTTCAAGAAGCTCAAACTAGGCAAACAAACGTGGCAGCCACCACAATTATAAGTGAATAGCTTGTAGGGAAATAAGGCAAGAAACAGCTGAGTTAGGAAACCAGCTCAGAGAGTTGTGTTTGAGTTGATATTTAATGGAGGAACAGGATGACTGTGGAGAGCAGGAAGGCTGAGGTCTAGAGGACCAGATAGAGCAAGGTGCTGTCCAGGAATGAAAGCAGTTGGCATTGTGAGAATCCTAGAATCTAGGGTTCTATGGGGGAAGTGGCAAGACAATGTTGAAAGTTTGGCCAGTGTGGTGGTTTGAGTAAGAATGGCCCCCATAGGCTCATATATTTAAATACTTAGTTATCAGGAGTGGTGCTACTTGAGAAGGGACAGGAGGTGTGGCCTTGTGGAGGAAGTATGTGACTGGGGGTGGGCTTTGAGGTTTCAAAAGCCTAAGCCAGGCCCCAGTGTCTCTCTCCTCTACTGCCTGTGGATCCAGATGTAGACCTCTCAGCTACTTCTCTAGCGCCATGTCTGTGTTGTGCCCCTATGCTCACCACCATGATGATAATAGACTAATCCTCTGAATCTGTAAGTCAGCCCCAGTTAAATGCTTTCCTTTATAAGAGTTGTCGTGGTCATGCTGTCTTTTCACAGCAATAGAACAGTGACTAAGACAGCCAGTCTAGGTCATGGGAGACTGTAGAGCTTTTTGAGGGCAAATGGCAGAGGATGAACACAAAAGCACTTGTGTTAAAAAGATGGTTATGGGAACTCTGAAAAGCTGGGGAGTCTGCACTGGGGCTAGTGTGCTCGTTGAAGAAGTGGGAGGAAGAGGACACAGGTCAGGCTGGAAGATGGCTTGTTTCCACCTTGAACTCTGTCCATTTTTGTCTCAGCTTCAAATTCATGATGGGCTGAAAAATCAATGTAATTCCCTATATGATTTCTGATCCTCTTTAATTATCTGCAAAGTCTGCAGTGATAGCAATAATATTGATACCTTTATAAGTAAAACAAAACAATAGAACAACTCCCCAAAAGGATCACAAGTTAATTAAATTTTCTTAAATTTTGTTGCCTAGAGTATTGTTGGGTCAGAACTGTTTTTCCTCTACAAATATAAAAATTAACCATTTTGCAAGTCAAAGTTACTTGAAAAATACATTTCAAATTTTAAACAGATCTGTGGCAGTCATACGCCTAAGCAAGTCTATTTCATCTCTATTACTAAAGCAGCCATAGTGCATGAAGTACATGGCTGGGCTGACAGGCTAGGGGGTGACCTGACAGATTGGTTCTGCAGCAGCTTGAAATGGTTGGGACACCAAGGACAGAAGCTCTACTGGGCCTGTGCAGGCTCATTTGTGCCTCAGTACAAGCTTTCTGCTATGTTGGGCATTTGTGTTTAACAAGGGTCACCTGTGGTAGATGATGGACCTACCCAACCCAGTGAGTGGGATTACAGCTTTCACAAATGCAATATTCATAGCAGGTTCCACCAGAAGGAGAGACTAATACGAAGCAGAGACACTCAAAGAACCATGTTTTCAGTTTGCTGCATACCATGTAGGAATCCCAGGGTGTCTGGTGTCAACTGAGCAAAGTGCACCTGAAAATTAGAGGCATAGCTCGAGTTTAAAATCATTTGGAAGAGAGGAGTCATCGGGTTAATTTTACTTAGACGGCACTGACTGTCATAAAATCGAGTCATTCATTCTGTTCCCCAGTACTTGCCTTAATTGTCACCTCTCCCATTTATCAAACACTGTCCACACAGAAGGCTCTGAGCCAAGCTGCTTGCACTCACTGTTCCATTCTGTCTCCATAATGCTCAGGAAGTAGTCAGAAATGATTGCTATCACTCCCATATTAAACTAAACCCAAGGCTTAGGGAGGTTAAATGGCTTTTTTGTTGTGTCTGTATGGTTCAGCTTAATGTGAAAATGTTAAAGTTGAAGGAAATTTACAGCCACGTGTTTCACCAAAACTGAGATGCCCAAGTGATGAGAGGCAGTTAACAAGCCCGGAATGAGTCCATGGTGATGTTAAACAAGGGTAAGAGGTTTGCATGGCTCTCCTGTTTTCTTGTTACCTAGGAAAATGGGCCCAATATTGCCAATCATAGAGCTTTTAATCAGTATTTGAAAGTGTAATTCCAAAATTTCTAAACATACTGGGGAATCAGGATATGTTCACAGGCTGGATGTAGCCAGTGGGTCAGTAGTGGTCCACTTCTTGATTTCACAGTGAGAGGTGAAGTGAGCTGCCCAGGACCCAGCAAGTCACAGGTGCTGCTGGAGTTGACCTGCAATGCATGGTCATCATCTTCCACAAAACCAGGCCAGATCATAAGTTAGCAAAGTATTTCATTAAGCTTTGCAGAAAAATTAAAGAAAATTGGTAGATTTGAATATATATATATATATATATATATATATATATATAATATTTTTTGGTTTTTCAAGACAGGCTTTCTCTGGGTAACAACCTTGGCTGTCCTGGAACTCACTCTGTAGACCAGGCTGGCCTCAAACTCATAGAGATCCACCTGCCCCTGCCTCCCAAGTGCTGGGATTAAAAGGGTGCACCACCACCACCCAACTGAAAATATATCTTAATTGTTTACTTCTTTGACACATTCCATTCAAAATAGATTGGTAGTTAAAATGTTAATGTTTTTGACATAAACATTTATAATCATTTTTCTTTCAGCTAGTTGTCTTAGCCTTATTTTGTAAAGAGTTTATGTGTGTGTGTGTGTGTGTGTGTGTGTGTGTGTGTGTGTGTTATGCTTGTGTGTGTGCACATGTGTATGTGGGTGCACATTCCTGTGTGTGTGTGTGTGTGTGTGTGTGTGTGTGTGTGTGTGTGTGTGTGACTTTAGAGGTCAGGGGTCAGTGTTAAGTGCTTCCTCTATTGCTCGCCACCCAATATGTTTTTTATACATGGAAATGAAGGTGAGGAAGGATGGCCATAATACTTTGAATTGAATAAGTTCTCAAGAAATATTCATTAGCTGGTCTTTTGACTACAATAGGAAAAATTTGCTGGTTCCTTCTGTCTTTAATTGGGAGCTATTTCTTCTTCTTTTGCTCATTTAGTCTTTTACAATTTCATACATATAAAAATGTGCCTTGATTATATTTTCTCAACCCATTATCCTTTCATGTCACCTCCCACCAAAACCTTTTGTCTTCCCAACAAGTCCCTTTTATACTTTTGTGTCTTTTTTTTCATAAATAACAGCAACAGTAACAAAAATCCTCAATGATTTATTGAGGAATATATACAAAAAATAAAATCCACTACTTGTCCAAGAAATCAATGGAAAGTGTGTTTTGTTAATTTTATTTATTCATTCATTCATTTGTTTGTTTTAGATCGGTAGTGTTTGGTTTTACCCTCAGTCTCTAGGCTATCTAGTCTCTGCTTCTTGGTCACCTGAGCAGTGTCAGATGTGGGGTCCAGCTCATGAACTAGGTCTTAAGTCAAATCAGACATTGGTTAGTTACAAGGTTTGTGCCACCATTGTCCTAGCATATTTTACAGATAAGACATGTGGCAGGAATCCTAAATGGCCTTATAATAATAAAAAAAAAACCTGGAGCCAGATATTGGGGTAAATGCTGAAAGATCAGAAAGACAAAGGAACAAGCCACAACCACTTCTTACCTCGCCAACTCCATGAATCCTCTGACTGAATGTCACCAAGTCCTCAGTCGAAAGGGCTCTAGTTCCTGTCTCCTTACACCTTATATGCCTTTCTCTGCCCAGCCATTTCACTTCCTTCCTAGTGCTGGGATTAATGGCATGTGACTCCCAAGTACTGGGATTAAAGGTGTGTGCCACCACTGCCTGGCTCTGTTTCTCTCCTAGACTGAATCAATCTTACAGTCCAGTGTGGCTTTGAACTCAGAGATTCAGACAGATCTCTGCCTCCCGAGTGCTAGGATTAAAGGTGTGTGCCACCACTGCCTGGCCTCTGTGTTTAATCTAGTGGCTGGCTCTGTCCTCTCATCCTCAGGCAAGCTTTATTTGATACACAGTATATCACCACAAAGACAGATTGTAGATCAAAGGTTTTGTGGTTGGGTTGGTATTTACGTTTCTCTTTTGGTAGCCTGCCAAGTACCTTTCTATGTCATAGACACTAGAACATGGGTGTGAAGGTTCTGTGTAGGCACCAACCAGCTCAACTTCTCCATGTTCAGTGAGTTCTGTGGGTGTTGTCTTCAGCAATGGGGCCTTATTGTCAGTTTGTGGAGAACAACCTATTGTCTTGGCAACAGCCTGGGTAGTTTAGAGATTTACATGGGATTCTTTTGGCCAATAACTCAATTGGATGAAACCCAGTGCAGGTACTGGAAGCTTCATTTGTGACAAGAGATGGCCAATAATGATTCCATCTCCCCTATTATTTGGAGACTTCATTAAGATTGCCTTTATATATCATGAGAAATTTCCAATGCAACCGATTTTGATACTGCTCCTCAAATGTCTTTCAATTTCAGGTGTCTCCCCCTCATTCTCTCTCAAGCCCATTTCCCCTCCCCCTTCCCACCTGATCCTCTTGTCTCCCCCTCCCCCTCAGCCTGCTCCAGTCCACCCATAAAATCTATTCTATTCCTCCCTCCCAGAGAGATCCATGTGTCTTTCCCCCTCCTCCCAGTTCCTGGAAGGTGTATTTTAAAGTGAATAATTAGAATTTTTCATTTCATGTTTAAGCCTCACAAACTCACACAAATTATCTGAACTGAAGAAAACCAGGGTGTGTCTGAGGCAAAGACCAGGTTGAGGCTCAGCGAGTCCAGCGATCGGGTTCCCAACATTAAAGACCGGGTTGAGGCTCAGTGAGTGCAGCGATCGGGTTCCCAATACTAAAGACCGGGTTGAGGCTCAGTGAGTCCCACAATCGGGTTCCTAACATTCACCGCCTCACTGTAGCCCTCTGCAACAGTCAATGTGATCTCCATTTCTCAGGAAAAGGACTTGCCCAAAGTTACAAATCAGAGATCTTGACTTGGTCTGTTCTGGTCACTGGGGGCTAGAGCTAGAAGCTGCACAAAGCTATGTTCCTCATCTGGAGCTACAAGTGAGACTATTGTCCCCCTACTCTGCCCTGCGCCCTACAGGCCCCAGTGTCTGGTTGTTCCATTTCCTGTGTTCAGCGTACTAAGGCAGGCTCCACTGTCCTATTGGCTGTCGTGGGCCCTCAGCTGATGAGTGCTGCTGCAGTGGGGTGTCCGCTGCTGCAGTGGGGTGTCCCAGTGCCGCACTAATGGGGAGGCCAACAGAAGGAGCAGGAAGCAGGCTCAGAACAGGTACCTTAGCTGTAGGGAGCTGCATCAGCCTGTCATCAGAGAGCAAAGCAGGACTGCACTGCACATGCTTCTAGAGGTGATCTGCAAGGCTGTTCTTCAAGTCTGAAAGACCCTAGTTCAGATGCCCTCTAGAAACAGAGAGGACAGACTTTTCTCAGCCGCCTGGCAGAGCGGGAAGTCCAGAAATCAGCTGGCTGGCTGGACAAAGCTATATAATCTCCCCAACAATAAGTCTTATCAAAGCAGCTATTCATTTTCTTTTCCTCTCTCTGTAGTACTAGGAATCAAATATTCTATTACTGAACTACCTCCATGCCCTCAATGGTTTTAAAATAAAGACAGATGCTTTTCTTGTAAGCGTCTCCTTTCTATGAGCTAGCACATAGGTATCTTAGGTCTATGGCATGATTTTCATTTCCTACAAAAAGATAAATATGCCTGGCAGCAGGGGAGCTCCAGTGGCAGAGCCAGTTGGCATACTGCACTGAGGTATCAGTATAGAGTAATTGCAGATAGAAATAAAGGAATAAAGATCTGGCTTGCGAGACAAAAGGGGTTTGGAGGGATGGGGAATTAGAATCACATTTAAAGGCACATTGCTGAAAAATCTGAACTATAAAATTTATCACCCACATCCACACAAAAGACATTTCAAACAAAATTTGGCTTCTTGGATGATGCTGATAAAATCGTTCTAAGCATTCATGATTCATAAATGCAAAAACACTCGTGCATACTTTTACAGTAATAGCTACTGGAAAAATGAAGATATTTGCAAAGCTCATGTAGCTGGAATCCTTTTCATTCTCACTGTCTCTATGTTGGTAACATCAGGAGTCTCAAGACCTGTCAAGTTTCAGGCACCTTTACCCCAGCCTCCTTCCTAACTCTCACCAGTGGTATTGAGGCTTTTTCATTAATTCCCTCTGGTAGAAAACTATGGCAGATCTTCTCTTCAATCTCATCAGCCATTTCTATCACCTTGTCTAGAAAGTGACATTATAACTGTGACTCAGGAAGAGGTGGCTGGCCCAGGCCACGGAGAGGGAGAGTAGCTGGTCCAGGCTGCAGCTGCCCCCACCAGGGAGTTGTAGTAGTCTGGTAGGTGGCACAGGATGAACGCTGTATGTGCTTTCTGATGCTTCTCACTCTCCAAGTATAACTGCAGGAAGAAGTCAGCCATGTGATGAACCCCAGAAATCTGTTCCTCCACCAAGGTGTTGTCCCCATGCCTACCATCTTCATAGCCACTGCTGCTACAACCAAGGCCGAGGGCTGTACCCGCTGCCTTCCTGAAGTCCCTCCCTCCCTCCCTTCTTCTCTCCCTCTTCCTCTCTCTCTCCATCTCAGTCTCCATCTTTGGTGTGTGTGTGTCTATGCACACATGTGCACACATACCCCATTGCATTTAATTAGGACTTCCTGCATGAGTGTGGATGGGAGATTATTTACTTAAGGAAGGACAATTACCAGGGAATGCACCAAAGCCTGTCACTCCTCAGGGAAAGGTGAGGGCCTCCTGAGCCCTTCTCCTATCCATGATGTACTGTGGACGGACCCAGGCTTGTGCAGGTAACTACTGCTGCTGTGAGGTCAGGGTGCAACAGCCATGTTATTTCCAGAAAACAGCTTTTCACTCCATTCCTCACCATCTTTCAGAACTTACATTCTGAGCTCCACGTTGTTGCGGCACAGTGTGGAGACAACAGTACCCCCAGGAATGTATTCTGCAAGCACTAGCACACACATCAAGTGATATGTACACATGATGGTCCCATAGTTTTGTTCTTATTAGCCAAAGAACAGAAATGAATCAAAAGTTCATCAGTATTGGACTGCTTAAGTAAACCTGACACTATACAATAACATTTTAAAGTAGTATTTTAAAATACTGCTTTACAATGCTTGAATAGTTTTTATTTATTCTTTGGGAATTTCATAACACTATATTTTGAACATATTCATTTTCCTCTTCCAACTTGCTTTATGATACTTTTAAAGAAATGTATGTACATGCTGAATAGACAGAAAAGTTAACTGGATAGACAGACAGGTGGAAAATAAAAAAGAGCTTACATTCTTTCTGCCCCTTCTTCTCCAATGTTACCTCAGCTTTAGGGTATGTGGAGGGGGATGATGACATAGAAGTCCTTTTTAGGGCTGGGCACTCAGCAGTCACTTATCTCAGTTATGAGTCTCTGCATTAACCATCACTCACTGCAAAAAGAGGTTTCTCTAAGGCTGAGAGCAGCACTAACCTATGGGCAATAGATAAAGACTTAGAAGGCAGTTTGCTACCATGTGCATTTAGCAAGCCAACAATAACAGCTTCCCTCTTGGGGCCTCTGAGCTCCCCAGTCATGGGCTTTTGATCAGATATACAGTACCAGACATGAATTCCCTTCCGTGGAGTGGCCTCAAGTCCAATCAGAAAGCATCTGGTTACTCCCACCCTCGTAAGAGTCATGCTGCCTATTGTAGCTCACGGCATTCCCAGCTGGGTAAACCCATTGATAACCTTTTCCCCCAGCAGCTCTCACAGCACCTCAGAGCACTAGAAAGCTAGCTGTCAGGAGAAGTTTCCAGGCCATGTCCTGCAACAGAAGTGCGTGGTATTGGAATTATCCTCCAGTTCTGGTCAGCAAGCAAAAGCAGCGGCAGTGGCTTGCGTTATTCTGCGGCCTCTGTGATTTCCCTGAACGATGACTCATAGGGTGCTACCCCGCACCTGGCATTGTTATTTTCATTTAGTTACCTGTGACTTCTGAGAACAGCATTATCCACCCACTTAGGTTACTTTGGGGAGATATTTCTTGATAGCAGCTTGATTTCTATTTCGGTACTGGGAAGCATTTACCACACACTTGTTTAAATGCATAGCTGCTAGAATTTCTTTCTTTGATAGAAGTCCCTAATGACTTTTCTTGTTTGTTTGTTTTCCGAGACAGGGTTTCTCTGTGTAGCTTTGCACCTTTCCTGGATCTTGCTCTGTAGACCAGGCTGGCCTCGAACTCACAAAGATCTGCCTGTCTCTGCCTCCCGAGTGCTGGGATTAAAGGCGTGTGCCACTACCGCCCGGCCCCCTAATGACTTTTTAGTGGGGTTCTAGGCATTGAACACAGGGCATCGCATGTATGCAGCCTGGCCAACTACCAAGCTTACTCCTGGCTCCAACAGTGAATTTTTATGTTCTATTTGAAGGACATTATATTTGAAGGCTAGTGTCATGGCTAGTATTTCTAACTACTTTTTAAGGTCCTATTATAAAGTGATCATCCATTTATTCATTTAAATCTTTTCAAGTCTGAGGTTCTTGACTCTTCCCAAAGGTTGAATATATTGCATTTATTCTATATATTAAGAATAACTTACTTTGGGGCTGGTAAAAATGACCCAATGCCTAAAGGCTCTTGCTACCAAGACTGATGACCTGAGTGTAGTCAGAAGTTTTCCTGTATCCTGCCCAGCCCGTGATCCCACAGCTGCTCATAAAACAATCATTCAGAGGCTTAACCTGAGTTTGATCTCTGGACCCACATGGTAAAAGGAGAGGACCAACTTCCACGCCTGTCCTCTGCCCCACCATGTGCCTGTCTACACACATGTGCTTGCTTACACGCTGTCCCTGCCTGTGCATGTGTACCTGCCTATGCACATGCACATGCACACTAACAAATCAATAGATAAACATAGTAAAGCCTTTTTTATTAAGAATGGCTTCCCCTTTACTGTCCAGTGCCTGTCTACCTTCTCACTCTCGGGGCTTCTCACATCTGCATATCGTAGCTATTGTTCTGTACTTTTAAGAGACAAAGAACATGGATTCACATCCTTCTGTCCTGCTCACATTTGCTTAACATCCATTTCCCCCCCTCAAAGTATTTAGTAGCTCAGCTTTTCTCCTTTCCATAGACTGCAAAGGTTATCAGGTAGGCCCTCTGTACCCGTGCTGTGGGGGAGAATTTAGAGAGCTGGAGGCATTCATCAGAGGTTATCTGGGGAGAAGGTAAGATTGGCCTGTCAGGTTAGTCAGCTGCTTGCTCACAACCCAAGGCGGGTCAGCTCCAGCTTTCCCGATGAGGTCATTCATAACTTATCTAGTTTGTTATTAACCTTTCCATCACTTTTTGGTTTTCCTGATCTTTCTACAATTTCTTGCGAATCTTACAAGTTCTTCATCTTTTTTCATTTAAACATTTTAATTGTTATTATTCATGTGTGTGTGTGTGTGTGTGTGTGTGTGTGTGTGTGCACATGCACCTGTGTTTGTGCTCGATTTGTAGCCGTGTGTGTGTGTGTGTGTGTGTGTGTGTGTGTGTGTGTGTGTAGTTCAGAGGACAACTCTTTGGAGTTGGTTCTCTCTTTCCATCTTTATGTAAGTTCCAGGGATTGAACCCAGATTGTCAGACTTGCGTAGTCCATGGGCAAGTGCCTTTACCCACTGTGGAGCCGTTTTCCCAGCCCCCTTCTCCCCTTTTTTTCTTCATCTTAATGGAGATTCCATAGCTTCTCATTCTCCAAGGGCCCTAGGATTCTAAGAACTTTTGTGAGATTGTACCACACGTTCACACTCAGTTTATTTAATCCTTGAAAAGAAACACCTTTGTAGCCAGGCGTTGGTGGCACACACCTTTAATCCCAGCACTCGGGAGGCAGAGCCAGGCGGATCTCTGTGAGTTCGAGGCCAGCCTGGGCTACCAAGTGAGCTCCAGGAAAGCTACACAGAGCAACCCTGTCTCGAAAAATCAAAAAAAAAAAAAAAAAAAAAAAAAGAAAAAAGAAAAAAAGAAACACCTTTGTAGGAGTCCGAGTAAAGCGAAGGTGTCCACGCGGCCATGTGTGCGTACCCTGAGTTTGGTTTTTCCCTCACCTAATTCAAGGACACAAAGACGCACCCCTCGTTTGTGCTAAGTCCCGTGCTAACTGTGCAGTCATCACAAAAGTGACTCCGACGGCTTCTGCCTGCAAGCAGTTTATGATCTTGTGGGACGGAGAAAGTGGTGAGTGCTGCAAAACTGTCATATGCAGACGAAATTAGTATAATTTCTGTTTCCATTTTTACACTTTACTTTGGTTAAATTTATCTTAAGCTTTCTAGTCATTGTGCTGTTCGATAACGGAGGACAAAAAGAGAAAAGGCAAAATCTGCAGCTGAACGCACTCCTCTGTTGCTGTTGAAAAGGTGTGCTGTAAGCTACACAGGGCAGATGTTGGATTCCCACCACAGCTGGGTGGGGGATGCAGACACGGTGCAGTGTTCTTTTAGCTTCGTAGCTGTCTATAAGCTCCAATGAAACATTCACCGTATTGGACAACTGTCTCCTACCCAGAAGGATCCCCTAGAAGGCATACAACTAAACTCAGCTGAAAAACAAATATTCTGTAATTCCTGTCAGCGATCCTGGCTGTCTTTCAGTGGTCACTGTGCCACAGTCACAGAACGGGAATTGTTACAACACGCGTGGTTGAGGCATTCTTGAAGAGCACAGGCGCTTCTCTAAAATCTTCCCTTTCCATAAATTTATTCCCAAATCTCCTAGGTTAGCCCCAGGAAAAAGACAAGTTAGTGGTTTTCAGAACTCTTGAGGGAAAGGCAAGCAGTTAATGTCTGAGATGTTAGTTAATTTCTTTGGAATGCTCCTATAGTCTGTTAGCCAACATTACTGATGACTAATTCCTAGTCTTGACGACAGTTTTCTCCTAGCTCGAATGTGTTCTTCACAAACCATGAAAAACCCTGACCAGCTAGCACAGCCCTGTTAGACACATTGGAAGCTTCAAGGTCACTGTTTGTTTGTACACACACACACACACACACACACACACACACACACACACACACACGCACGCGCACACACACACACACACACAATCTTTGACATCACCTCTTTGGACTGCACTTGAGGCCATTACCTCATAGTGAGCACAGCGTGATCCCTGACTACATCAACACATCAGTAACTGTTACAGAAATATCACAGGCCCAGGCTCTCACGTGAGGAGTCTCTGGCCAAGAGGACTGCTGAAATGACAGGGTGTGAGGAAGACAAGCAAGCCAGGATCCTCGTGAACTGAGCTGTATTTCTAATAAAAGGAAGGAAAAAAGGAACAAAACTTGGACTTCAGTTCAAACTCCAGCTTGTTTTCTTTACAGGGACCATTTGTTTCAAGTCTGTCCATGCACAATCAAGCATTTTTCTTTCTAGCTTATTGTCACATACTTTTAAAAGAACAGCGATTTCCTTCTGACCCCCCCCTCCTCCTCCTCCTCTGTGCTTCTCCATTGTTTTGGAACAGAAATATGACTTTAAATAACTATAATACTTTGGATTCTATTTGGAGGCTTGGCTGGTCAGTGTGAGCTGTTCTTGTCCCAGCTGGAGGGTACAATGCAGGAAGCGGGAGCCAGGCCAAGCTTGTCTTTTTGGTGCTGCCTTCATAATGCCTTACTTGGTGAGGTGTGGGCAACCCATCATTATGATTCGGGAATCACGGAGAATTAAGAGCAGGGAGTTAAGGCTGAGAGCCACTGGGCCATGATCTCGCGATGAGTTGGTTCAGTTCTCCCATCTCTGTGTGGTGGTAGCTAGAAATGGGCCATAGTGGAGTTTTTACACCATTCAAATCTGCAAAAGCTGCCTATCAGGGCTGGGTGGTTGTGTTGGGAGTGGTCTTTGTCTCTCCCTCCCTCCCTTCCCCTCCCTCCTCACTTCTTCCCTCCCTCCCTCCCTTGCCTTATTCCTCCCAAACCTATACCTAAAGGTTGTGTCTGGTTAAGCGTCACCACTTGTGTCAGCACTAAACGGCAGTGTAAGGACAAGGAAGTCTCCGTCTCATGATATCCATGAGCAGTCTTCTAAAGCTCCGCCAAGTAAATCCCGATGTGTGGCAAAGGGCACTTTCTACAGCAGGATTTTCCATCCCCACCAGAAGCTCAGAAGCGGCCCCTGTTCCCACCTCCGAGACCCTCAGGCTAACTGCGGCCACTCTACTATTCATGTGGTTCCCACGAACCTGAGTGTTGAGCTTCTGGCTCTACCATTGCTTGGCACATAGGAAGTTTGGGTGCATTGGAGTTAAACCCTGGGGGCTTCTGAGCCTTTCTTCCTTGATACCACTGATAGTGTCTTAGCCACCTCGGTGATGATATGGAGGCTGTGTGATAGAAACAGACCAGGGAATGAAAGCGTGTCTCTCTAGCTGTCAGGACAGCCTTAGGAACAAACACAGTTCCTCATTTTCCTCCTGAAGACTTCTAGAAATGGCCTATTAAGGATTTTTTGAGTAAAGCCTGGAGGTCCTCAGTCATAAGTGGAAGCGGTACTTGAGAGGTCAAAATTTTACATCCAGGTTACTATAATTCAGGGATCTGGTTTTAATTCTTGTGCTGTGAAACCAAGAGGCAAAAACTGTGGAATCTGTGTTGAATTAGATGTGATTTGCTTTTTAAAAATTAAATTAGGATATCACTATGTAGCCCAGGCTAGCTCAGAATGCGTTATGTAGCCGAAGCTGTCCTTGGAATTGTGATTCTCCTGCCTCAGTTTCCTGAGTGCTGGGATTGCAGGTGTGGGCAATTCCTGGCCGTCATGACTTTATTAATTAAGTCTCAACAACAATTTACTCATTCATTCATATTCCAATATGGAAATGAAGGAGAATCTTCCTCTGAAGAAAAGTGAATGAAGCTTTCTTCAGGGTCTTTGGAGTTGCCATTGTGTTATGATTCAAGTTTATTCTTTGACCAACCAATGGCTAGAATACAGCGTATGGTTTCAGTTTTTAATCGCTTACACTTAAAAATTAAGCTCTATGGGAAAAACTTATAGTGCCCGCCTAGGGTAAGTACTCTGTAAAAAAATTTTTTTTTTTTTGTAGAATTGGCTTGCCATAGGAATATTAACTCATTTTTTATAATAAACTAAATAAGAGTTGACCTGGAAATAACTCATTTAGCCAATGAGCTAGCAGAAGCAAAATATCTCCGCAGTTTTTCCAGCTCAGTCTCTGACTTCCCTTCTCATCTGGAACAGTTTTCCTAGACTGTGAAACCCCTGGAGACGGCAACCGCCAGTACTTTCTTCTGCTACCAAATGCCTGGCACTCTCAGATCACCAGTGGACATGCTAAAGAGGACTTTGACATTTGCTCACACAAGTAACCCTGTTTGTCTGACTGCCATCCACTCTGTTTTCTAACTTAATGTTAAAGTACCAAGAAGAGCTATTCTAAATTTCCCTTTTCAGCAATACATACATGTATAGGGTTTGGTGTTTTTAAATAAACAGATGAAAAAAAACTAGTGAAGAACAGTGTGACTCTGTGGGCAAGTCTAAACTTTCTACCAAGCATAATGCATAATGCTTTTATATTTTAGGTAAAATCTATCAATAAATGGAAAACCCCTACTCAAAATCTACTTATAATATTTCAAAAATTTTCTATTTATACTATTCCTACACAGTTCATATATGTTGCAATCTTTCATTTAGAATAATTTAAGAGATTTTTCACAAGAAAAGTTCTCTTCTGAGGTTGTGATTTGGGAGCTTGTCTTTTATATTTCCTCTTGTACATTCTTCTGTCAATTAATGGACACATTCCCGTAGGACCAAGATAGAGAGGAAGGACAGAGAGGCATTTGAGCCATTACCTCAGTTGGCCTGTGAGCCCCAATCTGCAGGCTGATTGGCCTGCCTAGGATGGTTGACTGTGCGGTGGGGGAGACTCTGTGTGCAAGCATGCCACACCTTCATTCTGGCGGACAGCTGTCAGGTAAATCTTCGTTGGTGACCACAAGTGTCATTAGGAGAGAGAAAGTGGGTACTGAAGACAAACCACTCCGCAGTCCTAGAAGAGCGGCCCCCTTTGCGTCCTGTGGCTGGTGAGTCATGCCTGTGGATCAAAAACAGAGTCGGCAGAAAGCAAGGGAAGAAGGGAAGGATGCCCTCCCTGCTGGCAAATTTGGAAAATGCTCACTTTGGGCATTTTTGTTGGCTTGAGTGGCAGCTGATGAAAATAAGGTAGTCTTGAATTACTGGGAAAGTATTTTTTCTCATGGCTACATGAGGAACAGGCTTTACTATTTATGTACATCTTAATTTTTAGACATTAAAACTATTGGCAGATAGCCAAATTTAAAAATAACCTGTGTTTTGTACTTTCTTGGTGTGTAACTATAGAACATTCCTTGACCTTCCTCTGCCCTCGTTCCCAGTATTTAGTTACCATGGTTCCTAACAAAGCTATTTTTTTTTCTTGACATGACAGGATGGCAGGGCCATCAGAAGGCTAGAAATGCACACTCAGAGTGTAGTCTTATGATGTGTAACTTATTTACCCACTATAATCTTGTCACAACCTGTGATCTTCCTGTGCTTGTCCTCTATTTTGACATTGCCTTCAAAGCTCCTCCTCAGACACCTAGCCCCTGTGTCCCTCTGCTTCAGCTGGAAGGAGCTTACTCATCCCCTAGGGATCAGCTGAATACCACCACTCAAAAGTGTCCTGGGATAGGGATGTAGCTACATAGGTGGAGTGCTTGTCTAGGATATACAAGGCCACAGACTGAGTTCAAAACCAGCCTGGATAAGTGAGACCCTGCTCAACCAACACACAAAAGCCCTGCAGCAACAACAATCATCATTCTTCAAAGCTTACACTCTTGCCCAGATCTGCAGCCTTCTGTCTTTGCATCTTCCTGATTTCTTACCCTCTCAGGAGTGATTCTACATCAAATTTACTTAATTCTCAGTTATGAGGCTGTTACCAAAGTGCGCCCAAAGCTTCCTTTATTTAAAAGAAAGGATGGACTGAAATTTCTGCTTGGTCAATTGTTGCACGAGGGGCATTTAGGTGGGAGGCCCTATTGCATTTGCTTATAATGGATTTACTAATGATGGTAGTCTGTGCACACAAGTCCTCCAGGGATCTGATGGCCTTGAAGCTGGACCAGCTCTGCCCCAGACTTCCTGAGCATGATGATATGCAACGGAAGACTTCACATTCATGCTCATCTCTACTTACAGCTTATAAAACTATAACCATTTTCCTATTTCAAAGTTATGACACGACCCCCTCCACAAAAAAGAACCCTCAGGGCACAATTTCACTACTTGATTTCTTTCTTTGTTTTTAAAATTATATTTATTATTGCCATTAGTATGTGTGATATGTGTGTGCATGATGTGTGTGTGTGTGTGTGTGTGTGTATGTGTGTGTGTGTGTGTGTGTGTGTGTGTGTGTGTGTGTGTGTGAGCACATACATGCCATGGCACATTTATGGAAATCAGACGATGACTGTGAGTCAGTTCGTTCCTTCTCCCTTATTTCAGAGATTGACAGTTCAGGTCACCAGGTTTGTGGAATAACCTTTATCCACTGATCCAGCTTCCTAGTCCACTTGCTCTCTTCATGACTGGTTTCAACTTTGCTCTTTAGCGCTCTTGAGTTCCTTTCCCCAAACGCCTACTTAGGCAGGGAAGTTAACCTGAATATTTTCTGGTAAACTCGCTATTATCAGTTTGACTTAGTCTGAGATGAAATTAAAATTCCATTTCAGTCTTCCAGTCTCCTCTCTCAGACACTCCTTCATATTTTGGGGTGTAAATGAAGCCCTGTACATTGGTGGTAGGGGAGAGGGGTCTGCTGGAAGTAACAGACAGCCCAGCTTTTGTCTGGGTTAGAGTGGGTCATGGCTGCTGTGAGGGCTGCCTATATAATTAAAAAGCCTAGTGAAAAATGAAACTGTGGGAGGGAGGTGTCCAAGGACAGTCAAGAATTTCAAGCTGGGTCTGTAGTGAGAGCTTAACAATGTTGGTCTCTGTATAGTAAAGGCAAGACGATCAGAAGTTCAAAGATCCTTGGCTACCCAGTGACTATGAGGCCATGTGATACATGTCAAAAAACAAAGACAAAGCAAAAAAGAGAAATGAATAATTATCAGCCTCAAGAAGCAGGGGCCTGTGTGGCTGCTCAGCTCACACGACGGTGAAGCCCGCTGTGCTCACTGCTGTCACGGCCTGGTCTGACTCTTGGTGAAACAACACCACTACTCTTGGTGAAGTACCTCTCCCTCTCTTAACATCTCTGGCGCTCCATCCCAATTCACACCCTTGCCACAGACACCCCGCATCTTCCATCAGCCCCAGTTTTGGTGGTCCACCCTGAAAGCCCCCTGCACTGATGACTCATGTGCCAGTGAGCCAGCTGCCTCTCCAGTCCGCCTTCCAGCTTTTACTGGGCAGTTGGCCACTTCTGTGTGTCTTAAAAATACCTAGTGGTGCTAGAGGCACACACTGCTAAATCTGGATTGTACGTTTGTGTATCTCACGGCACCGGCCGGTGCCAGTGGGGATCCTCTGGAGTTGTAGCTGTAGAACTTCATGGGAATTCCTTTCCTTTTATGTTCATTCCTTCAGCAGTGTATCTGAAAGAGGAGGAGGGCGGGACAGAGGACGTCCTTACGGCCCTATCTTTTCTCTCGTTCTGTTCTCATTTTCAAACCATAGCAAACTGGGGACAGGATGGAGAGGGGTGGGAACTGCACTTCTCCAGCTTAGACGCATCCCATCCATCAAGTTGGACGCAGTTTAGATCAGGGTTGGCAAAGTAAGGGCTCAAGATCACACTGAGCCACATCTGGTCACTTCTGTACCGACTGTCATTGCCTCTTGGATGGAGCAGAGCTGAGTAGAAGCACCAGAGGCCATATAGCCTGCAAAGCGTGAAGTATTTACTGTCTACACACACAGCTTGCCCATCCTAGTCCTAGACACTCACAGCAGAACATAGAGTGGCCCTGTCCCTAGTACTTAATGACATGGCAGTATTCAGAGGTATCTGAAACCTCAACAGTTAATCTGTCACGGGATGGTGCTTTCTGCCATAATACTGCCAGGAAGGACCCTCACATACACAGAGAGTACAACAAGCTTGTGTACTTATACAATGGGTAATGTATCTGAGCCTTATTGTCCCCATTTTACAGATGAGGAAATTGTGGCTTGGAGAGGTGACTTGTGCAGGGTTACAGCCCTTTTGGTTCCAAGGAGTTAATAGCAAAGAGGATTAGGACAGTTGGGAACACAAACTCCAGGGCTATTGATTCTTGAGGTTATGGTGTTGGTTGGTGAGCTGAGGTCGGGTGGCTACAAGGCAGGGAAGAATGGTGTCTAGGGGTCCTAATGTCTTTCACAAAACTGTTGCAAAGGTGGTGGCATGTACATACTTCCTGGACACATGCTGGATCTGAAATTTCTGTGTTGGGGTGTGGTATTTTACACATGTTAAATTCTTAAAGACCTTCATTAGTTTATCACAAAGTTCTCCAGCCTTATGACCAACATTTGCATTCACTCACCAGCTAAGTTTAAGATGATTGGTCGGTTGATGAAGAAGTCACAGTCTCTTGGTCTAGTGTCAGAGTGGTAAACATCATCAGTACCCTAGACAATGAAGTGATTATGGTTACCCTCACAGCACACATGTTGATGGGAGTGATTTTTTTTCCTTTTCTACTTCCTTGGCTTCTAAGTTAGCTTCGTTTGGCTTTATATGTAGGCACCTCAGGCTTTTATCTAATCTATACTAAGGAATGTTTGAGGACAATTAGAAAACACAGAGCCTGGGTGTTTAAACTAGACATACCCTTATTCCTTACATTCCAAATGAATTTGAAGTTACCATGTCACGTTAAGAAATAGTCTAAGGATTTGGAAGGTGAGTCATCGGCAAGGTGAATAGAACTGACACATGCAGGCACTTAGAACACATGGAGTCATTGTCAATGCCCACACGGGGAGGTCAGTTTCATTTTCCAGTTTTCTCCTCTGTCAGCATGGGACAATGACATCATCATTCCTTTCACTAAGCAAGGCTAATGCTGGCTGTCAAATGGGATTTGCCTCATGTTTCTCGAGAATGTAATAAAATTATTTAAGAATGTTTTTCGTATAAGACAAACATTTTTATAATATGAAACTTTTGCAGTTATTTTAATAGAATAACTAGCTCGTCTAGAAACCAGAGTTTTTTTCTTTATTTTACTAACTGAAGGACTGGATCAACTAATATTCAGTTGTCATGATAGTTATGTCTTTGGAGTGCCAGCGATTTTTACAATTTAAAAAGCTATATGTAAAGACTGTGGGGGCCAAGATTATAAAAATGTTTGTCTCTAGGCCTTGTATGAGACTTTCATTTCCAATGGACCTGGAGAGTGGCTCGCTCAGTAGAACCCTTGTGTGAGCATGAGAACCCGAGTCCAGCCTCCAGCACCCTATTAAAGGCCAGGCTTGGCAGCAGGTGCCTGTGATCCCTGCCTGAGGGAAGCAGAGACACTTGGCTTCCTGGGGCTCACTGACCAGACACTTCAGCTCGGTCACTGAGCTTCAGGGAGAGACTCTGCCTCAAAACATGGTGGGAAAGTGATTGAAGAGGACACCAGAGCTTAACCTCTGACCTCCACACCCATGAACACCCACCTGTAAGACGAACTGCTAAACAGTCTTATTAATAAAAAAAAAAAAAACCCAGAGCCAGATATTGAGGTAAAAACTGAGAGATCAGAGAAGCAGAAAAAAGCCATCCATATTCTTACCTCTAGAAATCCTCAGCCAAAGAGAGCTACTTCCTGTATACCCAGGCCTATATCTTTTCTGTGCCTTGCCATCTTACTTCCTCTCTCCGCCCAGCTACATCACTTCCTGTCTGTCTGTACAGACCTCCAGACAGAGAGATTAAAGGCATGTGTCACCATGCCTAGCTCTGTCCCCAGTGTAGCCTTGAACTCACAGATATCCGGATGGATCTCTGCCTCCCGAATGCTAGGATTAAAGGCATGCGGCTACCATTGCCTGACTTCTATGTTTAATATAGTGGGTGGCTTTTTCCTCTCTAAGTAAGCTTTATTTATTAGAGCACAAATAAAATATCACCACACCCACCCACCACTCACCCACCCACCCCTCAGGGTGGGGAGCACCTTATGTACTATGGAATACAAAGGCAGTCTTGGGGAAGAAGGGAAGAGAATGTGCTCTTAGAAGAACAAGATATTGCATGAGTTGAAATTAGAGAAAATGTCTCAGATAGTGAGGCTTTTACATTGGGCAGTGTTGTGTGAGGCTGTGGGAGCCTTATATCCTAAAAGTGTATTTCGGCCCATGGCAGGTAGCTATGAATTCCTCAGTATCAGTGTTTTTGACCTGGGGACATAAGGTGCCCTTCAGACTTTGACTTGCACCTCGAGAATCCAGATTGTCCTGTGTTCTAGTTAAGGCTTTCCCAGGTACTGGCCGTATTATATGTGCAAATAACTATCTATACCTCATTTTGCCTATCTTCATTTTTAAAATTATTTCGTCAAGTAGGAAAAATAAAAGCCAAATTCACCAGAAAAGTGCAGAGATCATAATCATGTACATTGAAGAGCCTTACCCTTTGTATGGATCAGTCAGTAGTTGTTTATTATATACAGTGCCGAATGTAACAGTGGCTTCAGATTTACAATAAGCTGGCATAATGAGCATTCTTGTAATCTTGACACTCAGGAAGCTAAGCTGGGAGGATTATTTAGTGTTTGAAGCCCTCCTGGACTACAGAGTGAATTCCAAGCCAGCCAGATTGGCTTGGTAAGATCCTGTTTCAAAGAAACAAGGAACCCAAAAAAGCATTCATACACTTATAATAAATGTATTTTAAAATGTATTTAAAGGTCAAGAATTAGCCATTGATGTTGGAAATATATGAAAACATATCAGAGATGCCACTCTGTCATCACTATCGTACATATCAGTCTATAACTAAATGGATGAGTTCTTTTCTCTTTTATAGATTGACAATAGCATTGTTTATGCAAAGGAAGAGAAAACAAAACCCCAAATCCCTGTAGTAGATACTATAAACAAGTAAAAGAGGCAAATTGTGATACTCAGGCTGCAGGGTCCCAGGCCTTTATGGTGTCATTTTTGCATAGGCTATAAGGATACCCAAGGAGACTCAAGTACTGGTCCCAACTGCTGTACTTACTGGCAGTGTGCTCCTGGACCTCAGTGTCCTGGGTTTTAAAGAGGGAGAGGCTAAGGGGTTAGTGTACAACTTGATTTAGGGAGGTAAACCAGAAACTATTTGTAAGAGCTACAGTTTATATTCTAGATGAATCCACAAGACGAAGACCAGACTCTCCTCAGGAACGCACCCCGACAGCCTGTGATGAAGGAAGTGGTAGCTGGAAGGCGTGTGCTCAGGAGGGCAGTTGAGGAGGGAGCTGTACTAGCCCCAGTGAGCGGGGAGACTGGAGGTGGTTGAAAGGACAGTGACCACTGTTGACAGGCACCAGCAGTGTACACTAGAAGCTCAGGCTTCATGTTGGCAGAGTCTGCCCTGTCTCTCGCTGTGGGCACTTGCGCCCCGAGATCTGGGGTGTCTTGGTTACCCTCTTACCCAGGGGAGCTCAGACTTCCTGACTTCAGAGGAACCGGGGAAAGGAGAGCTGTTGGCTCTGGCTGGTTTCCACACTGCCAGGATTTTAGTACCCTTGAGTGTGCCTACTTTCTGTTCTCTGAAATCAATGGCTGCTCTAGTCTGCGGTTCTTTCACATGATTAACTGTCTTCCTTCTTTTGTTTATTGTTATTTCAGTGTTGCAGATGAGATTGGAAATAAGTGCCATTATTTAGTGCTCTGTGTTTCCAACAGAATGCTTGTGTTAACTTCAATAAATCTTTCTTTTTTTAGTGTTAGGAAATTCTCCAAATATCATTAATTGCTTTTGGCAATTGCTAGTCTGAACATAGGTAGTCTTTCTTGATTCTAACTAGATTTTCAACTGGTAATATTTACTGGAAGCCATAAGTTCTATAAGCCTTTATTTTATTATCTAAGGTATTTTAATCAAGTAGCAATGTCTATTAATAGGTATTTTGATGATACGAAGAAATCTTATTAATTCTCAAGATTTTATGTTTGCCAAGTAATATAAACAGCAAATGTACAAAATTTCTAAGGAAGGGGGCTGGGGTAATAACACCATATGTACAGTGCCTGCAGCACAAACATGGCATTATGAAGACCTATGTTTAGATTCTCAGTACCATGACACATATATCTGTAACCCTAAAACTGGGGTTTGGGGGTGTGTTCAGACAGACAGATGCCTGAAGTTCTCTGGTCAGCCAGTCTAGCTGAATGACCCAGGTCCAGTGAGAGACCCCAACTCAAAGCTACAGTGAGAGACCCTGACTCAAAAAATAATTTGGAGAATGGTTGAAGAAGACTCCTGATGTGGACATCTGGCTTTCATGTGTTGTGTACACACTTGTTATCTACCACATGTACAAGCCCACGTGAACAGATAATATATATATATATAACACATCACACACACACACACACACACACACACACACACACACACACACGATTGATAAGGGAGGTGAAATGCTACCTGTTGCAATAATCAGAGGAGATTTAAAAAGCACAAGAGTGGGGCCAGTGAAATTGCTCAGTGAGTAAAGACACTTGCCACCAAGTCTGGTGATCTGAGTCCAGTCCCTGGGACCCACATGGTAGAAGGTGAAAACCAACTCCCAAAGTTGTCCTCACCTCCACACCCTCATCATAGTGTGAGTGCAGCCTCACACAGGTATGCACATGTGTGTATACACACACATACACACACACAATTTAAAATATGAGGGTGGAGTAGTCTTTTTGCATTTATCAACTTTTATTTAAAAATTATATTGCAAGCCAGGTGGTGGTGGCACACACTTTTAATCCCAGCACTTGGGATGCATAGGCAGGTGGATCTGTGAGTTTGAGGCCAGCCTGGTCTACAGAGTAAATGCTAGGACAGCCAGGGCTACACAGAGAAACCATGTCTCTAAAAAAAAAATAGTAATGTTGATGATGATGCAAATTAGTAATTTCTTATATATACCTGTCTATTTTTTAAAGTCTTTTTAAAAGTGTGTGTTTTATGTTGTACAGATTTCTCCTCATACCCCCTTTCTTGGCCCCTTTCTTCTACTGTTGGACTAGATTGTTTTATGAATTCAGGAGCAAATATATTTTTACATTTTTAAACACATGTTAAGTGTATGAGTATTCTGCCTGCGTGTTTGTCTATGCACTGTGTGCATACAATGCCCTTAGAAGCCAGCAGAGGACTTCCGGATTCCTTTGAACTGGAGTTACAGATGCTTGTGAGTTGCTGTGTGGGCACTGGGAATCAGTCTCTGGTCCTCTGAAAGAGCAGCCAGTGTGCTTAACAGCTGAGCATCTCTCTAGCCCCATGAGCAACTGTGAACAGGTAAAAATAAAGTGTACCTG
>NW_026294402.1:74753523-74778523 GCF_007827085.1 Peromyscus californicus insignis | reverse complement strand
GGAGTTGCAGAATGGTATTCAGCCCTTCCTTTCTTCCCACTCTGCTCAGCAAATTCCATGCCCTGTGTTGCTGACAGGTTGCTATGAAAGGAAAAGTAAGTGTCTTTAATGAACTATGTTAGTATGGTTTGCTTATGAAAGAGAAGAATCTGTGCCCCAAATAATACCGGTTTTCAAAAAGAGCTGCAAAACCTGACGTGAATCTTCAGTGTATTCTACCTGTTTTCTGTGGGAAATCTCTTTTGAGGATATGCCATGGAGGGTTGCAAAGGTGTCTGATTTCTTTCAGGGAATTTACCTGCAGTTTTCAAACTTGTAGCCTGGCAGTAGGCTCTTGAAGTCCTGTGGGGCTCCACCTGCACACTCTCTGCCACCTGCCTATTCTCCTTGTAAGCACGGTGGGCTCGATTTAACCATTTCTCATTAAATGTTTGCTATTGTTCCCCTCTGAGGTTTTTAAGACAGTATACATGCATGTAATGGTCAATCCCCGTTCAGACTTTGTCCTGTTTCTATAACATGTACCCTTAGATCAGATTGTTTCTCAGGAAGGTCTTGGAAAATTCATCATTTTACATGTTCTGCAGTTTATTGGTTTGGAAATAGATGTTTTTGTTTTTTTCTTTAGTAATCAAATTTCAATTACTATATGAAGGTGCCTGTGGAGGGGAACATATGCATGCATTTCTTTGATTCCATTGTGCACACCAGGAAAACATTATAACATGAGCATTCATGATTTTTCCTCTATCCTCTGATTTCCACCATTAGACATATGCTCAGATCCTTGTTCTTCCCAGCTGAGTGACTAAGGGAACTCTGTTCTATGTTTTTAAACCTCATAGGCCTCATCTGCAAGTCTCAGAATAGCAGCACCTGCTTTTGAGGTGGGTGTAAATGACAGATGTCATTCTTGTGTGTAAAGTGCTTCAGGCTTTGTACTCAAGAGACAGCAGAGAACTGATGGAAATGAGACAAGCAGGGATCTCTCTCCAGGATGCAGCAGAAGGTGCCTTGACAGGTACCTTGGCAGGACATTAGTCCCTACAAGACACAAATAAAGCTACAAATAAAGTAGCTTAAATTAATTCTTCGTGGTAGTGCACTTGGTTATACTATTGAAACATCATATTTTCTCCTTCAGAGGCCCTGTCTGATTTCTTCCTGAATTGTCTTGACTAGTGTGTTATCACTGATGAATATCACATTCCAGAGATAAGAAGGTGCTGATCACTGATGTTATGGAAATAAAAATGGAAGACTGTATCTGGCTTACCAAGGAAAGACTAGAGTCTGTGTGCTCATGAAAAAAGGAAAGTAACTGTGAAAGTTCAATGACACAAAGAAAAATATTTGCTTAGACAAAATGAACATCAAGGGTCCACCACAGGAGATCCTCCATTGGCCAAAGTGAATCCATGTGGAAGGGAGCCAGATTTCAAGCTTTCGAGCCAATAATGATATAAAATTACTGGATAATTCTAAAATTCATGTTGGGTGTACATATTTTATTTATTTATTATTTTTACAAATCTCACTTATATAGTACCATGATAAGATTTACCTGAGGGCATTAACTTCAGGGGGAAATGTTTAGAAAAAATCAAATATAAAGACACCAGAGAAGAAGTTGGTTCTACTTTCTGTTTTTTGCAAATACACCTGTGATTAGCACACATATAACATAGGCAAACACATACGTAAGAGGACTAGACACAATGTGTTTTGATTGCAGGGCTGTGCCAGTTTAAATTGTCATCCCACTTCCTATGCTTTGAGAACAATTGTCTAGAAAGTCTGCTAACTCCTGTTCTAAATCAACATTATTGAACTAATATTTGATCCATCATCTCAAAAGGCCTTAAGAGTTTACAGAGTTCCTTCAGATAAAAGCAACGTGTGTGTGTGTGTGTGTGTGTGTGTGTGTGTGTGTGTGTGTGTGTGTGTGTAGTTGCCGAGAGTCAGTTTGGGAAGCCCATGCTGGCTGAGTGTGGTGAGCATGGTCATGAGTTTAGTCTGAAACTCCGTTATTCCCCATCCCCTTGTCACTTTTTCCCCTTTGCTTTGCTTTTCATCCGTTATTTCTTCTCCCTCTTCTTTTTTTAAATTTTTACTATTTAAGCTCTTTGTTTCTTTTTAATTTTCAATTAAATTTTATGTATACAGCTATTTGTTAGCCTGTATATGTTTGTGCATTGTATGCGTGCCTCTTGCTGTGGAGAACAGAAGAAGGTGTTGGAAATTGGAGTTACAGATGGTTATGAGCTGCCATGTGGGTGCCGGGAGCAGAACCTCGGTCCTCTTGCAAGAGTAGCAACTGCTGAGCCATCTCTCAAGCCCCACTTTCTTTCTTCTTTAAAAGTTGTCTTAGAACTTAGGTTGGCCAAAAATAAGCTGCGATATTGTACAGTAGGCATGCTCCAAAGTGCCCTGGTTTCCATCGTAAAATAACATCAATTTTTTTTCTTTACCAGAGAAGCACAAAAGAGGCTCTAAAATTGAGAACTAATCACCGAGTCAGTCAAAGGACAGTATGACAATGTCAAGGAATGCTTTTCCAGTTCATATTGTTTACAGTTACAGAAAGCGCTCACCCATAAAAGGGTCCATTCCATTGTAAGAGTTAATTTCAAAAAAAGGACATGAGATGTTGATTTCAATATATATGTGAAGACTTGAATATTCACTATTTGAAAGGAGATATCATGCTGTGTTTATTTATCTGTTGTAAAATCTGTTTTTGAAAGCTTTCCTTAGTTCCTAAATATGACTGGGTTCCTAAGGGGAATTTATGTTCCGGTAACAAAGTCATTCTGTTTGGAATGAATAATGAAAATCTTGTGGTTTAGCTGTTTCAGGGGAAGAGCTGTTTATACTGTAAATTTTAAATAAGGCCATGTTTTAGTTACTTTTTATGGCTGGCAACTTATAGAAGAAAAAGCGGCTTGCAGTTTCAGAGGATTACAGTCCACCATGGTGTGGAGCGTGGCAGTGGGTAGGCAGGCATGGCGCTGTAGCAGTAGCCGAACACTTTACCCACACGCACAAAGCAGAGAGAATGAACTGGGAATGGTGTGGGCTTTTGAAACCTCAAGCCCACCCCCCAGTGACACCCCTCCTCCACACCTGTTAATTCTTTCCAAGCAGTTCCACCAACTGGGGAGCAAACATTCAAATATACGAGCCTGTGGGGACCACTATCATTCTAACTACCACAGACCACCTGCTTCACCCAGGATTTTGTGCCTTAAGCAATTTTTTTAAAATTTTATAATTAATTTAATTTTACATTTCAGTCACGGATTCCCCTGTCCTCCCTCCTCCCACCCATCCCCCGCCCCCAACCCTCCACAGATCCACAACCAGGCCCCAGGTGGAGCTCTGGGAGTCCAGTTGGCGAGAGAGAGGAGGGATTGTATGAGCGAAAGATGTTGAGACCATGATTGGAAAAAGCACAGGGACAAATAGCCAAACTAGTGGAAACACATGAACTATGAACCAACAGCTGAGGAGCCCCCATGGAACTGGACCAGGCCCTCTGGATAAGTGAGACAGTCGATTAGCTTGAACTGTTTGGGAGACCTTAAGCAAGTTTTGAGGCACAGTCCCAGGGTAATAGAGCTCTCTTCCACGGACTGAAGTTCCAGCCTCTGAGCTCAGTGTGTTGGCTTGCAGCTTCTTTGTTGGTCCTGTTCTCTTGTGCTAGAGGGACAGCCCTAAAACATTCATCATATAATAACTAGAATGTTCTCCTCATGCGGTGTGTTCATACCTTAGCTGTGGCTTTCTCCTTTTTCTCCAGAAAATATTGTTTCAAATTTTTATTTTGAAATTGATTATTTTCTCCCAATTTTTTGATACTCTTACCACTGTTAGTGACTGATAGAGAAAACCCACCTTGAAAAAAGAGGCCATGGAAAACCAAAATTCCCCATCAGTGTGTGCTGTCCCTTCTAGGATTTTCCCGCCATTGTGATATTCAACTCACCCCTGGCGATGCTTCAAATGTGAATATTCCATTAAGGGGTTTTATGTAGAGTCTCAGTGTTATTTCAAAGGTGCTGTGGTGAGTTCTTGTATAACCCACGCTGTTTTCCCTTTAACTGACACCTTAGTGAGTGTGGGATCGCGACTGCAGTAGTGAGCCAGGATGTGTGCATTGCTGATGACCGGCATCCATGCTTCCCTCAGACCTCCTCCCTTCCTTTTGCTGTGTCTCGAGTTCTAGGGTCCCGTCCTAATGCTGCAGTCACGTTTATTTGTCTGGGCTACAACAGTTGTCATTGATTTTGATAACATTGATAATTTTATGGATTACTGGCTATGAGTTTTGAGAATTCACAGCTATGTTTATTTCATTAATAAACTGCTTTGGGAAGGAAGATCTCAGGACACATTGCCATTCTCATCTTCCTGTACCCAACGTGATCAGTGTGACTGAGAACAGTTGATGCTACGCTTGATCTTGCTTGAGATGGTTTTACTTTTTCCTGAAGACCAACCAAGTGTTTTCCTAGAAACTTTAATATTGTGTTCACCGAGGCTACTGGGGAGCTAACAGGAGCTATTCTTTTTCTCTTTATTGGTGAAGTTGTAAAGCTGCTGTAAGTGTCTAAGTATTTAGACAAAAATAGTTTTAGTAGTGGTGAAGAATGCCTCTTTTCATGTGTTGCAGGTGGGAATGAGATCGCGAAACCAAGGTGGAGAAAGTTCATCTAACAGGCATGTCTCCTGCCCCAAGTCCTCCATCATCAGCAATGCTGCTGGTACAGGTCCCTCGGAAGAGGCAAAAAAGAACAAGGCAAATCGGAAGGAAGATGATGTCATGGCTTCAGGAACTGTCAAACGGCACCTCAAGCCATCTGGAGAAAGTGAAAAAAAGACCAAGAAGTCTCTGGAGTTATCCAAGGAGGATCTCATCCAGCTCCTGAGTATAATGGAAGGAGAGCTGCAGGTAGAGTCAGGCTTGTTCCTGAAGGATCTATCCACCCGTCCCTCAGTGGACTGCGAGCATCTTTGGGAAAGGGGGCTTATCTTCCTCGTTTCTGTCTAAATCCTAATGTGGGAACAGGTTTTCACTGAGAAACTCTTTGTTTAAAGAAGGACAAGTGACCAGGTGCTGATTCCAGCTTCCAGCTTCTCTAGAAGCATAAAGTTTCTTCGTGATATTATTCAGCAATCGTTAATTCAGATTCTGGAGAGAGGCTATCCGATTTGGGCAGGGCTCTGATTGACAGATGTAGAAATGTTAGGAATGGGAAAATGGCATGTTGCCCTTAGTACTTTTGTGTTTGTTCTAGGAGGAGGTGGGGAGAGTGGGCAAGAAAGCTAGAGCCTTCAGCCTTTTTGCTTTATCTTGTTGCATTTCTCTGTAATTCTCAGCCTCAGTGTTCAGCCTCGTCTCAGGAGATGAGACCCAGTGAACATAATAGAACATTGTGAAGATCCGAATAGCTTCCCAACGCTTTTTCAAGTCTGCCACTTCATTTGACCTCAGTAAAATGTAGACATCATTATACATATTTTACAAATGAAGCTAAGGCTAGGAGCCAGAAGCTGGTTTGTCCAGATCTCATCTCAGGTCTCCCAGCTCTTGGTCCAGTGATCTTTCTGCTTTCCCACACCAACTTGTTCTATTTTCCGTGAGCCAGGACCATCCCAAGAGGTCTGTGTTTTGGGGGATTTAGGAAACAGTTCAAAAAAAGATGTTTTTTTTTTTTTAAATTTCTGAGCTTAAGATAATTATTTCTGACAGTAGGGGAAGAGTAACTTTTTTTTCAAGGACAGGATGACTTAAGAATGAAGTTATTGTTTTCCCTTTTGTTATTTTTAGTTTGTTTGTTTCTTTGTTTTTGTATTAGGTTGCAAGAGCCTCCAAGGGAATACTAGCAACTGCATGAAAGGAAACCTTTGTTGCCTTGCTGGTTCTGTCAGTATCAGAGAGAGAATCTGCAGCCTACTCTAAGCTAGTGTGGCTACTATGTTCCTCTTCCCATCTAGGGGTGTGTGTGTGTGTGTGTGTGTGTGTGTGTGTGTGTGTGTGTGTGCACATAAGGAATCCTCTGGGGTAAAGAGAAATAGAAAACATATAGAACTAAAGTTTAAACACCACAAGCAAATACAACCGAACAAAATCATTTAAATTTCACAGCAAAAGAAAAACTTTCCAGAACACAACCATTACTAAAAACAATGTCACCACTAGAAATGTGGTCATAGTTTTGTCTATTACATTTATTGGGTAGAGTTAAATGATGACCCCAGCCTTTTAAGCAGTGTGGTGCCCCAGTGACTGCTGAGGACTGAGTATGGTGAGGGTGTGTGTGCCACCTTCAGATCCTTCCAAAGCAACACCATCTTCTCGCCTTATTTCAGCTGTGTTGGCTACTGTGAATCTGGGGCCCCTGCAGGCACTTGTTCTATAGAAGGCTATTATATAATGAGAGACTCTGAGGCTGCTCATGTGGCTTTTAGGGACACAGCAGCACTGCATGTTATTCTAGATTGGTATGCAAAAGATACTCCTGGGAACCTGAAGAAAGTTGACAGATGTCCCAAAGATGGGTGTTTTCACTGATCTCTTTGACTACAGGATATTTACTTACACAGATTCCTGGTCAGTTATAAAAAAGTAAAATGTGTACAATATCATTCATCAGGGAGAAGGGTAACAGGAAAGAGTTCCATAGTGATTTAAATTGCAAAGCAGATTATCAGACACACACATACAAAGGAACCTATATGTACCCATTTGTAAATGTACATTTTGCAAGGTTACATTTGTTTAAGAGAAGAGTGATCTTGGATTTGGAGATGTAGAGATGTTTTTGTAGTAGACATTTGTCCTCTATTAGCACCATTACATTGGAGGAGGGTATTGTGGCTAACAGTGGGAAGCCATTCACACTAGCAAATGTGAGTGGGCTGATGAAAATGTGCTGGCTGTTTGCTAAGCTTGCTGGCCAGGAGAAGGGAAAGGTTTCTGTCTGAAAGGCTGGTGCTGGGAGAAGAGGCAGGACTGTGCATTGGGAAGTAAGTTACTATCAGTTCAGGACTGTAGGGATGGCTCAACATTCATGGAGTAGTTGGTGTGCTGTTTCTCAGACCTCCATTGGCCACCAATCTCTGTATGGGCTGGCTGCATGTGACTCTAGAGATGACATCCCAAGGTCCTCTCTAATACTGGGACTGTAATGCAAACTGTAGATGACTTACTCACTCTATCTCCTTTATATCACAAACAATTATGCCCCTGGCCCAAGAAGGGTCAACCCTTTCTATAGCTGCTATAGATCTAAATTCCTTGTCTTACATACAGTCTAACATCCTGTCCATCTTTTCACTTGCGTTCTGGGAATGTTCACATGGGGCTGGACTTCGGGAACTTTATATTTACCCTTGATTTCCAGAGTTTCCTTCATGTAAATTCATATGTAAACTCACAATCCAAAGACATTGTATAGAAAGATACTTTTTAAGCAAGAGAAATTGAAGAATTCTCTTTCATTGGAGGGACAGAGTGAGATCAGAGCCCAAAGTTTGGTCTGTTGCAAATATTAAATGTGGGGCCAGTAGAGATGGCACGTGCTGGGTACTACGCAAGTCTGCGGGTTTTGTTTTCACTGCTCAATGGCTGGCATTCACTGAAGTGATAGAAGCAGGAAGCCTTAGGGGGATACATCTACAGGTCAAAGGAAGTAGGGTGGTACACAGAAAAATGGGCTTACAGTGTCACGCGTACAAGACAATGATGAAGTCTGTTAGAGACAGACATCTTCCAGACTTTTCCTTGCCACAATTCAGCAGATGCAAGCCCGCCATCTCAGCACCAGGACCGGCCAATGTTGCTGGCATCAAGGTTGCTAAGCTGGTTTCTGTTATTACAGTTCTGTCCTTGACTGTTTCCAGTAACACGTGCTTTCTAATAAATTGGAACGTTTTTACTCTCTGAAAAACTAGTTACATATTTCCCAGACTGAACTGAAAGTAATGAAACTGTACACCCCAACCATTGTTTGGGCACCATGATTCATTTTCCCTTTATTTATTCTAAAATAACACTTTTAAGAATCCTGTCAACTTGGCTGTACTAAAATCAATAAAACTTCAAAGGAAGTAGTAATCTCATCATAAAAACCACAGCACAAAAGACTTGGCAAAAGTACATTTCTTATAAAGTAAGTCAAAAACAAAACATGAATAAATTCATTTTCTTGACTCAAAACATCATTTTATATTGTCAGTTCCCTTGGCTTATCTATTTCAATACATTTTAGGGGGGAAATCTCTCTAATTGCATCTCATCATTTCTCCCTTTGTTGTTATGTTTTGTTCTCTTCTCCCTGCATCTGCAGAGACATGGAGGAGAAAACTAGGTAAGTCAATTAGATGATATATCAGAACTCTGTTGGCTTCGGTGTTCTGCAGGCTATGTCACACATTCACTGACACACTGAGAAATCAGTTTCTAACCCTAGGCAGCTGGCAGAGGGTGATGTATCTCAAACATGGCTTATGAAACAGTCTACTATGTACAAAGGACTTCAGCTCCCTCTGCTCTGCCCTTTTGGAATGTCTAGCCATTTTCTTTAATACTCTTCCTGAGTTTGTCTCTGCTTCTCCATTTACTGAAGGGAAGCCTATTCTCGGCACATCTTTCTCACCAAAGCAGTTCATTTATTCTTAGAACTTCAAATAAACGTTTATAGTGGTTGTTTTACAGCATTTGAGGAACATTATTATGGGAGAGCTTCATACACTTACAATTTTCAAACTGATCCTCCTTATCTCAGCCTGAGGTGTCAGAGAGCTGAGAGGTCCATCAGGCAGGCAGGCGAGAGCTCTGCTTGAGGAGGGCGGGAGCTCTCTGGCTTTATGAACTGAATCACTGGGAATGCTTTCCAGAATGATCCCAGCAATTCTAAGCATGAAAGGAAGTTAAAGAAACAGAGAGTCATGCCTATCAGAAATCTAGGAATTCAAAAAAAAAAAAAGAATGTTTATGAGTAATTTAAATCTGAAGTGCATACTCATACATGGCAGCAGGGGCTGATTACTTCCCTCTTTAGCTGAGCAGTAAAATGTGCTTCACACAATGAAGGTCCTTAGAATACACATGCTAACCTCTTTATTTCAAAACCGACACATTACTTTTCTCTATTTTGAGCTTTCTTTAAGAGATGTAAACATTGTGACTTGAAAGCTAAATCCTGCAGAGAAATGTGGTAGATTTTTTTTCTTTAAGAAAATTTTGTATTCATTTTACATACCAACCACAGATTCCCCCCCCCCCCAGGGCTTTCCCCCCTAACACCCCTCCATCCCTTCCTAAAAAAGGGTAAGGCCTCCCATGGGGAGTCAGCAAAGCCTGATATATTCAGTTGAGGCAGGATCAAGCCCCTCCCCCTGCATCAAGGCTGTGCAAGGTGTCCCACCATAGGTAGTGGGCTCCAAAAAGTCAGCTCATGCTCCAGGGAAAGATCCTGATCCTACTGCCAGGGGCCCCTTAAACAGACCAAGCTACACAACAGTCTCCCGAATTCAGAGGCCCTAGTCTGGTCCCATGCAGGCTCCACAGCTGTTGGTCTAAAGTTCATGCTTGCTGCTTGGCCCTCCGAGTGTTGAATCTGGACCTCTCTTCAGTCCCTGATGTATGAAGGGGATGTCCTACCTTCTAGTGTGACTGTTACTAAACTTGGTTAATATATGTGCTACTTGGACAAGTTTGAATGAGGAAAGTGGAGACAAGATAGCAGCTAGAGGGGGGTGACGTCAGGGAAGGTTTTCAAAGATTAAAGGATTTACTGTATTGATAGATTAAGAGGTTACAGACCAGAAAGGAGCCAAGGACATAGGCAGCGAAAGGCTTGTTGATGACAGAATCTTGGAGCAGACATAAGAAAGAGAATTGAAGTCATGACTTGGGAGGTGACCTGGATGGAGGAAATGGAGGAAAACCCTCCATCTTCTGTGTGACAGGAGGATGAGAGGTTGGATTCTCAGAAGGTAGTTGAAAGAGCTCCCTGACAGGCTTGCCTTTCTCATTCAAGTAAAGTGATGTCTGTCCCACTGAGAGGGGATGTGGGCTCATCAGTGGTGCTTAGGAAGATCACCTACACGCTGAATCACTGCCCCAGGTGGCGGTGAGGTATTAGTGAAGATCGTCATGGATAATGCGGTCACTCATGAGCAGAATACGGAGACGTACAGGAAGTGACACTGCATGTGTCTCCTTTTTAACAGGAGACACAGTTCATGGTGCTGAAATTAGGGTTAGAGTTGTCAGAGTGGTTCCAGTGGAAAGACCAGACAGAAGAACAGTAAAGTAGAGAGTGGAGGTGAGGAGTACCCAGCAAGGAAGAAGAACTATTGGGTTGAACGAGCAGGCCAACTGAGAACAATCAAGAAAGGGCAGGAGAGACTGGAGACGTGCACATAGCTTTTGGTGTGACACTGACTTAACTAACAGGATGTTGAGTGTGGTCTTGGAAGTAGCAGTGAAGCCCGTTGGAGTTAATGGTGTGAAGAAATGGTGATGTTAGGACACTGACTAAACCTCCCATATAAATGTTGAAACCTAAGATGCAGGCAGATTTTGAATGGAGACCATGTCTGTAATCACTGGTCAAATATGAGAGCTGGGGGTCAAGAGGTCAACAGACTTTGGAGACAACTTTTGCCAGAGTATTCCTCTTGATTATGTCATTCTCTTGCTTAGGAATTCATCGGACAGCTTTAACCTTTATTAGATAGAAATAAAAATTTCTCAGGCTGGTTGGTAGACTCTGTTAAGTATCTACTCCTTAGCTATGAAAAATCATTTTCAGTGTTCCTTTAAAAAATGACCATTCCTGTCCCAATAATCAGGATGGACACTCTTCCACGACTCTGACTCACACTCATAAATACAAACTCAAACACCATCGCCATCCTATGGGGAATTTATCTTCTGTTTCTTTCACACTGAGAATACTTGCAAGCCAAAATTTGGTCTCTATTGGGAAAATGTAGTGTATTATCCTTTACTTTTTTTTTTTTAAAGCAGTTTGTGTCTTTAGAGACCACCAAAGGCTTATCTTCTTTGTGAAGTCTTTTATACTTCCTTCCCTCCAACATTTGCCCTTGTTCTGCTCTTAAGTCCTGCAAAATTTTGTTATGTACAAATCAGAGCATCTTGTCTACACCTGTTCTACAAGAGTCTTATGTACTAATATTGTGTTGCCAAAAAAACAAAACCTTTAAAGAAGGGACTAAAAAGGGGCTGGGCATCTATCATCATTGTTAGTCTATTGGTGACTGATGATGTCAAAATGTTCTAATATTTATACACCCTCTGAAGCATTCATAAGATCAATTTTAGTTGTGTGTGTGTGTGTGTGTGTGTGTGTGTGTGTGTGTGTGTGTACATGATCATGTCTGTGAATGGATAAATGTCTGTGTCATATGTGTACATGTGTGTGTTCACGTAAGAACTTTATGAACTGAGCTATCTCAGACCAAGACTGATGTTGTAATGTGTTCAAAAACATTTGAATTATATAAAGTATAAGCATCGTATACAAAATTGTGTTATTATTGAATCACTGATAATGGTCATAAATATTTGCAATGATATTTCTAGCACACATACAATGATTCCAGGGTTCTTTGGGGGTTGCTTTGGTTGTTTGTTTTGATCCTCTTTTGGGGGTGGTGGAGCAGTCTTTAATTACATGTGTGTGTCTGTATGCAAGCATAGGAGTTCAGACGCCTAAGGCCTTGGATCCCATGGAGCTGGAGTTACAAGGCGTTGTGAGCCACCTGATGTCATGAGGATGCTGAGAAGTTAATTCAGGTCCCCTGCAGCTTTATGCACTTTTGACTGCTGATCCATTTCCCCAGCCCTCCTTTTTGTCATCTTTAAAAAGAGCTGTCATACTCCACTGAAGATGAGGATAATCAACTCAGAGGGAATCACTTAGTGCAGCCAAGCACAAAAGGCTCGTCTCAAAGGGGTGCACTATACCACCTTTTTCTTTGGCGATAGCTTTTCTTCTCCTAAATGGGTTCCATTTGTCACAGGGTGTGGCTTCCTGTAGAAACTCCTCCATGCTTCTGAAGTGCTGGATTTCAGTTACCCTTTCTGGCTTTTTAGCTGGATGACTCACCTGTTCTCAACTGCTTCATCTTTAAAATATCAGGCTGAGGTCACCTTGAGCAAGGCGCCCAGTGAAATCTCACACCGAGGACATGATCGGAGCACTGGGAATGGCATGTCTTCATTGAGTGCAGGAGGCAGAAAGGCAGGCTGCTTTCTGCTTAAAATCAAGATCACATCTGGCCTTTTGTTGACTAGAAAGCCTCAAAATAGAGTGGCAGTATTGTCTGCATTTTGACAAAGAGTTCTGCTGTCTGATTTTTCACTGTTTGGGGTGGAATCTATTTGGCGTTCCTAATAGAATCAGTCTGTAGTGAGGACAATATACTCACTGATAGTACAGGGCAGAACTTTGGTTTTGTTGAGAAGTGTGGGGAGGGAACATATTAATAAAGAAAATTTTCCACAAAATATTTTTGGTTGTTTGCTGGGATCTGGACTTGAGAAACGCCTCTGTAGGGGACCCAGTTAAAGATGGAGACACCCCCTTTCTGCTGTGACCTGCTTTTCTATCAGTGAGAGTGAGCTCAGTCATTCTAGTTGAGCGAACTCTGTCCAAATATTCCAGTTATCGATGTAAACATGCCCCAATTATTTGTCGTATATGTGTATTTGTCGTATGGAGCCAGTTTTGAGTAAAATCAAAATGTCTGTGCACATTAAGTGGATTTGGAGCAGAAGGGACTCCCGATTTTAGAGTGGCTTCCAGGGGAGAGGTCAAGTACACATCTGTACCTCCAGGTCTCCTGTTGTAGGGTATCTACTAGAGAAGACTGCTCGAATACAGATTTGAGCCAATAGAAAGTCTTGATTAGTCAGCCAGCCACTACACTGGGTGTTTGTGATCCCAGTGTAGCCCCGAACTTTTCTCAGGGTGAGATTTTAAGCATAAAAACCACGTTCTGGATTAACATGCTTCAGTTAACAAGAACAGTTAGTAGAACTACAGAAGCCAAAAAGCAAGGTTAGTCCATTTAGAGACTTTCCCAGAACTACGAATTGGATGGATTAGGTCTTTGTTTTGCCTGGGAGTACTGTCTACATGCTGAGTCTTACTCCCTGAATGGTACTCCCATCATGGAGTCAGTTGTGCTAAGGTCTGGGACCATGTTACATAGTATGAACTAGACCTGTGCTGCTCGCTGGAACTTCTGATGAAGAAAGGAATGTTCTGTACTTGCCCCTACCTGTATGGCAGTCACTAGCCACATGTGGCTTGTATTTACTTGAAATGTGGCTAATTAGGCTGAGAAGAAGTATTTTGACTTTTGTTTAGTTCTAATTAAAAAAAATATATTGCCTTACTATTTTTTTAAATTGTGTGAGTACACATCTCTGTGTATGGGGTTGTGCACATGAGTGCAGTGCCCTTGGAGGCCAGAAGAGGGCATTGGTTGCCCTGGAGCTAAAGTTACAGGTGCTCCTAAGCTGCCCAGGGTGGATGTGGGAATTGAACTCAGGTCCTCTGGAAGAGCAGTGTGCTCTCAACCTCTGAGTCATCTCTCTAGCTCCTATTGCTAATTAATGTAAGCAGCCACTTAAAGTAGCCACGTGTGCTTAAGTGAATCCTGTGTTTAGAAAAAAAAAAAGTGAATATAGAGAAAAAAACATGGCCATGCCTGAGGAGCATGGGGCTGGTGCCAAGGCATCCGTCATCGACAGGCCCTTAGACAATACTGAGCCTGGGGTGGAGGAAAAAGTACTGGCTAGAGAGGAAAGGGAGTCCTGGTTACAGAGCAGGAAGTGATGTGTCATGGCTTCAAGGGCGGGGAGAACCTCAGAAGACATTTATAGATCCCAGTGCTGCTTCAGAGCTCAGGATGTGTCTTAGTTTTCTTTCCTGTTGCTGCGATTAAAAAAAATACCCTGACAAAGCCGGGCGTGGTGGCACACGCCTTTAATCTCAGCACATGGGAGACAGAGGGCAAGACGATCACCGAGAGTTCAAAGCCAGCCTGGACTATGTGAGTTCCGGGCCAGTCAGGTATATACAGCGAGACTCTGTCTCAAACAAATAAATAAAACAAAAACAGAGAACCCTGACAAAAGCAATTAAGAAACTGTACATAGTAGTGAAAAAAAAAAGAAAGAGAAAAAAATAAAATAAAAGGCAGTTTAAGTAGGGGAGAGACTTATTTTGGCTCACAGATCAAGGGTACACTCAAATAAGGTAGGGAACTGAAGACAGCAGGAGCTTGAAGCGGCTGGTCCCATCACATCTACCACCGGGAACTCAGATCCACCACCAGGAACATGCTGCTTTGCTTAGCTCCCTTTCTCCTTTTCCACAGCTCGGGATCCCAGTCAGAGACCCAGGCCACCCACAGTGGTTGGGTCTTCTCACCTCAATTAGTGTAATCACATTAAACGCACCAGAGGCCCATCTCCCCTGGGACTGTGGATTCTATCAAGTTGACAATTAGCACCAACCACCGAGGGATGGAAACAAAACTGGCCATCTGCTGAGTTGGCTCTTCAGGTGTGTAGGTTCACAGCCGATGGCTGGTATCCCAGGGGGCTTGGGAAAGCGGCTCTTTGAGGATGTTTTCAGAAGAGGAAAGATGGTGGTGCTGTGTCTGAGTGACATCAGGGATGCTGCAACGTGTGTTTGTTTTTTAATTTATTTATTTTACATCCTGGCTGCAGTTTCCCCTCCCTCCTCTTCTCCCAGTCCCTACCACTCACTCCCCTTCCATCCCACCCCCTAATCCACTCCTCCCCTGTTTCTGTTCAGGAAAGGGCAGGCCTCCCATGGATATCAACCAAACATGGCATATCTAGTTGCAGTAAGACTAAGCACCTCCCCATGTGTTAAGGCTGTGTGACCTAATATGAAGAACAGGGTCCCAAAAGCCAGCGAAAGAGTCAGAGACAGCCCCTGCTCCCACTGTTAGGAGTCCCACAAGAGGACCAAGCTACACAACTGTAGCATGTGTGCTGAGTGCCTAGGTCAGTCCCATGCAGGCTCCCTGGTTGTCGGTTCAGTCTCTGTGAGCCCCTATGAGCCCACGTTAGATGATTCTGTGGGTTTTCCTGGGATGTCCTTGACCCCTCTGGCTCCTACAATCCTTCCTCCCTCTCTTCAGCAGGATTCCTCAAGCTCAGATGCTCAGTCTGGCTGAGGGTCTCTGTTTCTATCAGTTGCTGGATGAAGCCTCTCTGGTGACAACTGGGCTAGGCACCAACCTATGAGTATAGTAGAATATCACTAGGCATCATTTCATTGATATCTTTTTTCTCTAGTTGTGTTTGGCTCTATCTTAGGTCTCTGTCTGGGTCATCCAGCCTGTGGGCCCTGGTACTTCAGGCAGAGTCAGGGGTGGCCTTACTCTCCTGGCATGGATTTTAGGCTCGACCAGTCATTGGTTAGCCACTCCCTCAATCTCTAGGCCACCCTTACCCCAGCATATCCCACAGGCAGGACAGACCATAGGTCAAGGATTATGTGGCTTGTTCGGTGTCCCAGTCCCTCCACTAGTAGTCTTGCCTGGTCACAGGAGATGGCCAGTTTAGGCTACATTATCCACTATTGCTAGGGGTCTCAGCTGGGGTCATCATTGTAAATTCCTGGGAGATTCCATTGCACCAGATTTCTACCTGACCTGAAATGTGCCCCCCTTTTTCCCCTCCAGCCCCCTCAACCTGATCGCTCATGTATCCACCTGCTCACAATCCACTCATGAAATCTTTCTATTCCCCTTCCCAGGGAGATCTTAGTATCCCACCACCACCAGGAACTCTTCTTGTTACCTAGTCTCTCTGGGTCTGTGGATTGTAGCACAGTTATCCTTTATTTTATAGGTAATACCCACTTATGAGTGAATATATACCGTGTTTGTCTCTCTGGGTCTGGGTTACTTTACTTGGCATGATTTTTTTTTCTAGTTCCATTTGCCTGCAAATTTCATGATGTCTTCCTCCCTTCCTTCCTTCCTTCCTTTTCTTTCTTTCCTTCCTTCTTTCCTTTTTTCTTCCTTTCCTTCTTTCCTTCCTTCTTTCTTTCTTTCTTTCTTTCTTTCTTTCTTTCTTTCTTTCTTTCTTTCTTTCTTTCTTTCTTTCTTTTTCCGTTTTTAAAAGAGGACACTGAACACAGTCTAGATGTTGGGTTTGGCCTTTTCCTCTCCTAATACCTGTTCCTGCTCCTGAGGTTTTTGTTTCCCCAGGGATCCCTAGCTGAGTTGGGAGATTGAGGTTTTCTTACCTTCCTTCCAAACCTCAAGTCTCCATGTATTGCCTACTTCTCTTCCCCTTTTCTCTTCCCCGAGAGTGAAATACCCCTTTTGGTCCAGGATCGTTCTGTTGACTTGATTACTGCCACCTTCATTTAAGTCTCTTTACACTTCTCACCCATCCCCCAACCACCCTCTCCATGGCCATGCTGGCTCTCCATGCTGTGGGGAGTCGGGGCTGACCACTGGCCACATAAAGGAGCTAGATGAACGAAAGCACCTGTGCTTGTATATAGACATTGACTTTTCCCCAGAGTCTCTGTTCCCTGTGAATTTAGGCAGAATATTTAAGGCCCCCTTTCCCCCAGTACTCTCCTGACTAAGTGCTTTTGTCTCTTCAGCATACCCAGGTCCATATTTCCTCAGTCTTCTGTACTTTATTTCTGACAAGACTTCCTCCACTGGTTCATGTTGAGGAGTACTGTAAGTCGCAGGCTCCTCAAGGTTAGGCCCTGTCTGTAAGCCTCATCACACTAATAAGCTACTATAAGATTTTTGTAAAGTGGACTCTTACTTTTTTTCTACAAGTCATCGAATGTTAAATGCAGAGATGTGGCTCTGACAGGAGATTCAGTGCCATGACCAGGAGGAGATCTCAAGGAAGCATCTGGTCATGTCCGCATGTCAGTATGTGGCTTCCCTTCTGCCTGTCACAGTGGCTGCACACAGCACTTTAGGTAGTGCTTTTTCTTGACTGTAGTGGGTCACCGTCAGTGGCAGAGCTGTCTCTTAGCCAGACACCAGGTGGGCTCCTGCCCTGCAAATGTCTCCACCATAATCTCTTGGCCCTGAGTGGCAATCATAGGTTCCCCAGAACTTCCTTTGAGAAGCTCGGCACCTCTTCCACATGAAAGCACATTGTTGGGGGAGGTGAGAGGGTGACCCATTGTGGGCCTTGTGTTTTCTTAGGTGTGTGTGTCCATATTACAACAAATGAATGGCCTGTGAAAAAGCAAAGGAATACATAAACCTAGTATTTGTCATGTCCATTTGTCCATCTTTTGCTGCCTGGTGTGGCAGGATCTTCACTATTTAATCATCACCATTCCCTTCAGGGTGGGTTGAGGAGTAGACGGGCTCAGAGACTTAAGAGACTTCCCCAGAGCATGTCTTTGTAAGGCATATCACATCCCACGGGCTCCAAAGCTAGGGTTCTTTTCCCTCCACAACACTTCCCTACAGACCCGGGCATCGTACTCTCTTTTAAATTGTCTTTTAAAAATCCCACCTTGCACTGAATTCTGGCTGCTAATGACTTTAAATTACACTGAATCACCAAATGGCGTGCCAAAGAAAGCAGCACATCACTGTTGCATTAGCGGTCCAAGTTAAGAAAGCAAACACTGGCAAAGAATCTCGTTCCGTAGATAAGGGGAAGAAGTTTAAGTCATCTACCAACAGGATTTTTTCCATATAAAACAATTTTTTTTTTGGTTTGTTGGATTTCAAGCTCTGGCTGACACTTTTGACCTCTAATTCACATTTTGAACTGAGGCCACCGTAGCCTTCATTCGTATCTCAACTGCATCTTGCTTTTTCTGTTTCCTGTTTCTTAGCAACATTCTATAGTCTCTTAATTGTAATAAAAAGTTATTAAAATGAAATTTGTTGACTTTAAAAACAGAATAAAATGCAAAGACTAGGGATATAGTTCCATGGTAGACCAGGTACTTAGCAAGTGTGAGGTCCTGGATTTGATCCAAACACCATCCAAAAATAAAGCCAAATCAAATGCAGGACACAATGTCCAGAATATAGTAAATTTAAACTGATGGTGCCACTGTATCAGCACCACCTGTGTGTAGACCTTGACACTGTATATGGATGTCCTCACTCGTCTTTAATCTCTTCTCCCTTCTCTTTGCTTGGAAACCACTCACTGGATAAAGACAGTAGATAAAGGATGGTTCACTCTTCAGTACTTCCTCTTGTTCTTCTCTGTTTCCCTCCCGTTGGTCTACAGGGGATCTCTCAGGGTGCTAGGGTGAGGGAAGACAAGTTCATACCGTATTTGTCTTTGCAGAGCTGACAAGTCCAAGTGGGATTAAAACTGAACTTCACAAGCATCAAGTCAACCAGTAACAGACCAGCCTTGAAGCTGTGAATGGCTCAAAGTGACCCTTGCCATCACTGTCAGCAGGAAATATTTTTACTCAACTTGCGACTATTGAGGAGGAAAAACAGGGCACTGATGAGAATTGTTGAAATCATTTCATCAGGACATTTACATATAATTAAAAGGAAGGGCATAAACTCTGAGTTAAAAGGACTGTGTGGGGGCTACAGAAATGCTCAGCAGTTAAGGGACTTGCTGCTCTTAGAGAGGAACTAGGTGTGGTTCCCAGCCCACATCCAGTGGCTCACCACCACTTGTAACTGCAGTTTTGGGGGATCTAATGTCCTCTTCTGGCCTCCTTGGGTCCCTGCATGCACATGGCATACATGGGCACATACATACAAAATATTCAAAAAATTTTCTTTTCAAAAAGAATACTTATCATCTGGGCTCTCCAGCTCACATATAATTCTGTCTGTAGACCAGTCCTGCACACCAACAATGCTTATGCTTGCCTGCTCAGAGTAGGACAGGATTTCTAGCATCCTTTCGGAAATAGCACCTGTTGATATCTGGAAATGCTTGCTCTGATGTTAAACAATTCCTGATCAAGGGATTGAAAGGAAACATGAAACAATGTGCACCAATTATAGCAGACCCTGTCCTTACCTGAATTTCAGAATCAGCAATTAGGAGAGCACATTTGCAAGTTCACAGTCCTGTGGGGATTATCCAAAAATTTTATTATTGTGTATATGTGTATACATGAGTCTTGGTCACTGTATTAATGCTGCATGCATACAGTGTATTTTTAATCTTATCATGTGTACAAATCATACTCTATTGGCTAAATCCTCATATACGGAACTGATGACTCCAAGGTGTGTGTTTAGTCTTTTGCTCACTTGCCTTGCATAGTTCTGTGTTTTCACACTTTTGCAACAAACACTGCTGCCTGTTATTTTACCAGTTAGATGTCTTATTTCCTTTGGCAGTTTGATAGATGGAATGAGCATTTCCTCATAGTTTTAATTTACACTTACCTTATGAATGAAGTGTTGAGCATCTTTACAAATATTCTTAGAGATTCTGTCTTTCCATTTATTTGACTAGTCTGTTCTCTTTGCCATTTTGGAATTTTGATGGTTTTTTTTTTTTTGGTTTTTCGAGACAGGGTTTCTCTGTGTAGCTTTGTGCCTTTCCTGGGACTCACTTGGTAGCCCAGGCTGGCCTCGAACTCACAGAGATCCGCCTGGCTCTGCCGCCAGAGTGCTGGGATTAAAGGCGTGCGCCACCACCGCCCGGCTAGAATTTTGATGTTTTACGTTAAGAAGTGTTCTTTATATAGCTGTTAGTTCTTTATGGCACGGGCAATAAGTCAAATATTTTCCCTGTGTAATTTTTATTTTGCTTTTGGAACATTTTTTATTCTGTGGAATTTATAATAACTATTGTTAGTCAGACATCAATCTTTCCATTTATGGCTCTAATAGGGATCAAAATTAGATTCCCTCTCTTAGATTAAGAAAATAATTGTTAAAAAAGAAAATAATTGTTTTCAAATTTTACTACGATTAGTAACACTTTCCTGTAGTTTTTCTGCTTAAGTATTTAAGAACTAGGACTCATCTTAGTTCCAAGCATACTACTTTATTTTTCTGTATGTGGCTATTGTAGTTGTTGGGGTTTGTCAGGAGAAATGAAATCATACTATATACTGAAATAGAAAGGAGTTAGCAAATGCTTTGGGTCATACAGATCTTAGAGGCTGGAAGAATAAAAAAGAAAATACTGAGAGAACCCGGCAGTAAGGTTGTGGGTTTAGGAGAAGCTGGGTGAAATCATGAAGAAAACACATTTAGATACAGATTGGAGGTAAGAAGACAGTTCTGGTAATAGATGCTGGAGAGATGAGGTAGAGTCGGAAGAGGAGACTGGGAATGAGTAAGTAGTTCAAGAGGTCAGGAGGAAGTTAGCACATGGCCCCAGAGTTCAAGTTTTTGCTAGGAAGAGAAGGATCAAAAGTGTTATGCTGGAGCAAGGAAAATGGAGAATGAGAATTGACCATTTTTGTAGCTAAAGTTTTCCTGCCTGGCCCACAGTCAGGACAAATCTCTCTTACCTGTCAGTCCCAAGCCGCTTAAACCCGATCAAGTAAACATAGAGACTTATATTGGTTACAAACTGTATGGCTGTGGCAGGCTTCTTGCTAACTGTTCTTACAGCTTAAATTAATCCATTTCCATTAATCTATACCTTGCCACATGGCTCGTGGCTTACTGGCATCTTCACATGCGGCTTGTCATCATGGCGGCTGGCAGTGTCTCTCTGACTCAGCCTTCCACTTCCCAGCTCTATTCTCCTCCTTGTCCCGCCTATACTTCCTGTCTGACCACGGGCCAATCAGTGATTTATTTATTGACCAATCAGCAACACATTTGACATATAGACCATCCCACAGCACTTCCCCTTTTCTTTTCTTAAAAAGGAAGGTTTTAACCTTTATATATCTCCAAAGTTAGCTTGGTATATTTGGGAATTTGGGCGTAGCTTTTCTTACTACTTCTTGTTGGAGGGGGGGCGCTGTATCTTATGGGGACATAAAGAATATTTTAGGGTTATGGAGTAGTCCATGAGGGTGTATCGTTTGAGCCAGTTGCCTTGAAATGGTTTTGGATGTTGGATCATCTGGGCCATGGTGTCACCTGAGACCTTTTAGGTGGTCTTGGCTCGTCAAACCTGATGTATCTTAATCTGGAACAAATCCATAGCCTCTGGCTTTCTGTGGGAACAAAAGCAGAATCTCCTTTCCAAAGCAACATATCCTTATATCCAAATTTTGAAGTCAAGGTACCTTTAAAATATACATTTTGGCATAACTCAACAGCTTTTGCAATCAAATGTTTTTCTGTAGTTAAAAATCCCAAAGACAACATAATGCAGATTCTCTGTGTAATATCCATTTTTATGTGGCTTATTTTTCATATTACCTTTACTGTCTCTTTAAAGACTTTATTTTTTAAAATTATGTATTTGTTTCTATAACTCTATATATCATCCTTTTTGTCTCTTTTAAGCCTACATGTCCTTTACATATATTGTAAACTATTACATCTGAATTTGTCTTATTGTGAATCTATTGTCTTAAACTGCAGCAGCTGTGGCTGCTGGCTCTGCCCACCTGAGCTTCCCAACATGGTGGTGTTACGTTTACCACCAGCTCTGGGAGCTATTGTGGGTCTATGCTTCTATCAAAGCAGCGTGTAGCCCAGAAACCTCTTTTTTGTTGTTGTTTTGTTTTGTTTTGTACTAGCAAAGGCTAAATCCATCACACAGCTTAATGTGCCATTTGTAGAGGCCTCATTCCCGCCATACTGCTGGTCGAGCATATATGCTAGGAACCCGCCATAGTAGTTCAAACATGCAGGCTGCGGCTCATTTGAGAGAGACAATTAGGAACCCAGGGTCATGGGTTCATGCCCCACGTTGGGAACCAGCCCGGCTAGCTCAGTCGGTAGAGCATGAGACTCTTAATCTCAGGGTCGTGGGTTCGTGCCCCACGTTGGGCGCCATTTGTAGCTAAAGTTTTCCTGCCTGGCCCACAGTCAGGACAAATCTCTCTTACCTGCCAGTCCCAAGCCGCTTAAACCCGATCAAGTAAACATAGAGACTTATATTGGTTACAAACTGTATGGCCGTGGCAGGCTTCTTGCTAACTGTTCTTACAGCTTAAATTAATCCATTTCCATTAATCTATACCTTGCCACATGGCTCGTGGCTTACTGGCATCTTCACATGCGGCTTGTCATCATGGCGGCTGGCAGTGTCTCTCTGACTCAGCCTTCCACTTCCCAGCTCTATTCTCCTCCTTGTCCCGCCTATACTTCCTGCCTGACTACGGGCCAATCAATGATTTATTTATTGACCAATCAGCAACACATTTGACATATAGACCATCCCACAGCACATTGCAATTAGCAACAGAACATCAAAGTTTACCTTCATAAGAGGCATCAGGAGAGCCACTGGTGCACAATCCTGATAAGAAGACATTCAAAGAAATCCCAATTATCCTGAGGAGTGAATTCTGGAGCAAGAGTAAGCTGCTCTTTCAGTGAGTTTCTCGGAAAGGAGAGGAGAAAGGTGAAGTGAGGTCTGAGGGGGAAGCAGAGTCACAGAGAGCCTTATTCTGATGGGAAAAATAACTGCGTGTTTGTATGCCCTTATAGCTCAAAGATTCACGCGTCAAAGATTTAGTCCTTATCAAAGAAGCCTCTCCTTCAGCAGATGAGACTGTCACAGAAAACCACAACTGAACACAATCCAGAGATCACTGAATCATGGGCAGCACAGCCCCAGTGGATACACTGACATCCGAGCTCCTACATCTATGGCTTAGGGAATGAGAACATCGTGGAAGAGAGGCCAGGAAGATTGTAAGAGCCAGAATACCATGATGTTTGTTGTGAACGTATCTCCTAAAAATGACTGCATAAATGAGACCCAAACAATGGCAGTATCAGTGCGCAGATTAAGTTGATGGGGGAAAACTTTCACATGGTCCCATCTCTAGACAAAGAACTACAGGCAACTAATGACTGCTGAAGAAGGGGAATTATCATCTTCTAGGGGTGAGCCCCCTTGTTGGCAAGGTAGTCATCCTTGAAACCATATACACACAGACAATAGAAACAGACTCGTTGTATTTATTTATCTGTTGTATTTGCATGTCTCTGTGTGGGCGTAGTTAAAGAAAGTAGATTTCTAAGAGATGCAGCCTTTGAAGGAGACGGTGGAACCTAGGCCATCCTCCTTTGTTTCTTGGCTGCCATGTGCTGCTCTGTCAAGGTACATAGCTTCACCACAGGCCTGAAAGCTATTGAGCCGAGACCATGAGCTTCTGAAAGGCTGAGCCAAAACAAATCTCTCCTGCTTCAGCCTTACTTTCTCAGGTGTTCTCTCACAGCAAGGGGAAGCTGACTTACATGCAGGCTGATGAAAATGAGCTAGTGCAGCAAAAGCCCCGATGCTGGTGACGGGCTGAGTCATTGAGAGAGGACAGGCCCCAGTGTACACGGTGAGAGGCTGGCCTCGACAGTTCCATTCTCCATGTAGGACATGAGTGTTCTGGAGGGAGCTACCATAGACTGTGGGGTGGTAGGAAATCATGGAAGTTTGTTCCCAGTTGTTTTGACTTTCTTGGTAAGCTGGGCAGTAAGGGGGGATGTGTGTGAATAATTTGATAAGGGGAAGTTGGGATGTCAAAGAGGGTAGAGAATTACTGTAATGATTTGTTGGGAGCCTTAGCTGGTCAGTTAAGGCTGATAACCATGAATGTAACATGAAATCAGTTGGTATAATGTATTTTTGCTAGAGATGTAGATTTGAACAGTAGAGATGAAGACTTAGATTTAAACAAGGCTATATGTAGTTTGACCTGGAGAGTATAATCAAGTGAGGGGAGGAGCAGGAAAATGAAGATGTCTGCAGTGGAAACTGAGGCCAGATGAGAAGGAAAATGTGCATATTGGGCAAGGGAGAATGAAAGCCAGTGAAAGGATGGAAAAGTCAATGGTTTATAGATTCTGCCATCATCAAATATTGTTAGATTTAAGTTTCTAGAAAGAATCAGTGCCAAGTAGCTGAATTGGATACAGACTTGAAATTGTAGATGGTTACAGTTTTTCTAATGCCAGAGAACTAGATTATGACTATAGACTTACTAGCCGAGGTAATATAAAGAAAGATCATTGGAACAGGGGGTTCAGGGACCATGAAAGTCAGAGTGCAACTGGTCCCATGAATATGAGGGTTCTAAAAGACACTGTGTCTCTCTCATTTTGGACAGTGGACCCAAGGAATCTGTGATTTCCTGGGAATCTCGTTTGGGGAAGAAAATAAAAGGCTAAATCCAGAGTAGTAAAGAGATGTGTTGATAGGCATTCCAACCATGCCCCCATGGTCGTCATTTCTGCCTAGTCATTTCCAGGTCAAACGTCCTGTGAGACCCATGCCCCATGGTTCTGTGGTCACGTAGTCACGTGGACACGACCACGTGATCTATGCATATGTGTGGAATAACCACGTGGGCCTGAGTGCGTAGGTGTGTCCTGGCCTTTATAAGGCGGACCCATGTTCCCCCGGTCATTTTCTCGCATGTGTTCTTCCACAGGCCTGATCACATCTATCCCTTTCTCTTTGTCTTGATAAAACTCTTGTTAGTGGATTCTGTCGTGTGTCGTGACTTTTCCTTGGGGCCAAGAGCACCACTAAAAAAAAACAAAAACAAAAACAAAAAACATCATCATTTGTTACTTGTCAGACCACCTTGCAGAAGAGATTGGAAACTAAACAATGATGGGACAGTGATGGGCGGGACCACCCATTGGCTTTACTTGTTAGCTATGTGTTACTCTGGCCCTCTGCTTAGATCTAAACCTCATTCTAGAATCCTGAAGATGGACTTGAAGGGAGAGGTGTCACTGAACTTCTTTGTCCTTTCCAGTGTGGCCACATTGAATAAATGTCCTTCTCCTACTTTTACCGTGAATTTGGCTCTTAATTGGTTTATTAAAAATG